>NC_071657.1:52911876-53101876 GCF_014839835.1 Dryobates pubescens
CCTTAGCAAGAAAATGAACCGACGTTGAGTGGACCTTCGCATACAAGCTTTTCATATTGTTAAGCAGTGTTTTGCTATGGATATTAAAAGCTTTCTCTGACGGTCTCTTTGGCAATGTATTTTATATTCATACAGGTGCCCTCCAAATTGAACTGAGTGAAGAATCTGACCAAGGCAAATATGAGTGTGTTGCAACCAACAGTGCGGGTACACGGTATTCTGCCCCTGCTAATCTATATGTCAGAGGTAGGAATGACATAACCCTGGCATCCACTCTTCATTCAGCTTCAGGGATAAGATATTCTCAGTATCTATACAGTTACCACTGTAATAATCAAAATGCCATGGTGAATGTGTCATTCGTAAAATTCATTTTAAAGTGTAGAGGAAAGGCCTGGGGTTTGGTTTACTCTTTTAAAGCACTCTTGAGTCCAGTCTATCCTGTGGGTTAAGGTTTGTAAGTATATTTATATCTTTACATCCTGACTTCTGTTTTTTCTTGCATTAAGTTAAATTGTGCTTTGCATTTATTTTCTTTTATTGGTTTTGCTTGGTTTTGCTTTTCTTTCAAACTCCTGAGGTGACTGTTTGGTGTGCTACTAATCAGCTAAGTGTAATTCCAAGGCATTGAGGTGTATGCCTACCTGACCTCTGCTGTGTAATTGCAAAGGTTAAGCTTCTAACTTTATGATGACATGTATGCAGAGCACAACTGTATTTTCTTCATTTCTATTTCTTCTTTATATATACGTATGTGTGTGTATATATATATATATATTTATATATCTTTAGTGTAAGACTTGTGAGTGAATTGTAGTTCTTACAATGATAGTGGTCAATTGGCTATATTTTTTAAAGAAATTACCTGTCTATATGCCAGGTGTGATGATTCTTCTGTACATTATATTCGTCTATACATTAGCAGAAACGGGTAATGTTTTTTAGCATAGGATAATATTCTTTTGGTTCAGCTAGAAAGAAGTGCTTTTTTTCTGGCAGTATTTGCAATGGCTAGTTAATGTAGCTGTAAGTATAAGAAAGCCTATAGCATACATACATACATATGTGTATAAATATATATATATGTGTATGTGTGTGTCTGTCTACAGTATAAGGGAATGGGTGGGGGATATAGGACTGAAAACATAAACAACTGTGAACTTTAACATAGGATGGATAACCTTACCAAAAATACTTAGCTTGATTTTGAAATTTTTTTTAGAGCTGATTTTTCAATCAACTTGATATGTTTTTGTATGGTGTGACTCTTTTGGCTAAGTAAAAAGTAAAAAAAAGAAAGGAAAACATTTCATAGTTATGACATCCATAGAAAGTTATTTGATCTTTTCTTTTTCTTTCTCTTCTCCTTCAACATACTGACTTTCCTGTGCTGCATGAGGCATGTATATACCTTTTTATCCAACGGAAAATTTCAAAATTATGCTAGCTATTGTTTCTAACACCATTGTAGCTGTGGAAAATGCTTACTTTTGAAGATGAGGTAGGAAGGTTTTATTAGAGCAAGTAGAGATGTTCAAGTAGCAGTTGAAAGCCTTGATATGGCCTTTTTACTCTCTCTGTGTTTCCCTTGTTTTTCTCCTTTCCTCATTTCATTGTGTTCTGCATCAAACCCCCTACATCCCTCAGAGCTGCGAGAAGGTTGGTGTGTTTTTACTTTTTACCCACCTTACAAAACTATTAATTAAACCAATAATAAAGAATACAAATGAAATGAATGTAGCTGCATTGTGGCATTTTTTAAGTTATTGTTATGTTTAATCAGAGAATGCCCTGTTCTTGGCTTTTGATGAGTGCTGGTAGCTAACTGTTGTGCATGGTAAGAGAGAATGTACCTGGATGCATGGCAACTTTTTTAGCTTTAACACTAACATCTAGTAAACTTGGTCAGTGTTCCTGCTTTTTCTTCCCTTTTAATTTCTTGTTTATACTGGTGCCTGCTTTTCAAGGAATGATTTCAGCAGTTGCTTTTCTAAACAGTCCGCGCATGAAGACTAAATGCTCCTTTGTCTTATAAGGATTGTGATCAGCACAAGAAATTCCTCTTTGCCTCCCGCTTGCTTTGTTTGGCTTCTGTGAACTGGCCGCTTACAGATGTTTTACTCTCTGCTTGTTCCCCTTCTGCCTGTCATTCACTCATGAGGCCATTGCAGTAAACCCCTTCTGAATTCATAGAAGATCACAGAAGTTTAATCAAATCCAGTGGAAAGGTTTCAGACTAATACAGTTTTCATCATAATTTTTAAAAATCACTCATAATCTTTTATTTTACATTTCATTTTTGCTGAATTAAAACTGTCTTAATGATTAGCCTCTATTAAACTCTAAAATAAATACAGTTTTGAGTAGACTGTCCAATGAAAGGCTGAAATACAAACCTACCTCTCTCAGCTACCTCTCTCTCTTCCACCTCCCCGACACATGTGCACACCACTGAGAATATTTGAAGCAGGAACACTGATCTGTTATTGCCTGGTAATTTTCTTGGTGTGGTGTTTGCTTAAATATTAACTACTCTGTTAGTGTGATGTCCTGCTGTGTGTTTAAGGTTGCCACCCCTGTTACCAATATAGAAATGTCTATTATTATCGATCTTCATAGCTTATTTTGCTTTCCCTTAACTGTGAGAGTAGTGAAATCATGAATGTTAAATGTTCTGCTATTTTCCCAGTAGCCCTTCCTAACAGTTGCTTTTTAACAACCTAAGTGTAATCTGATTTCCCTCTCCCTCAAAGTCTATGCTTCTCTTAAACTCCTGTATCTGTCAGACTATCCTATAACCATCTCTTTCAAATTTTCTTCCCTCACCCAATATGTTTTCTTTCTGACTTAGTTTTCTTTCTGCAGTTTTTACTCAGACATTTCGCTAAGCATGATTCTCTATTGATTCTGTCACTTGCTTGCCTGCATGACCAAATCCAGTACTTCATACTGGCTTTGACTAGTTTCTTTGTGTGTCTATATATATATATCTATATATCTTTATCTATATCTTTATATGTTTATATACATATATATTTTTTATATATGTGTATATATATATATTTGTATCTGTGTGTAATTATGTTTCTTTTCTCTATGTTTGTTTCAGTGTTAGTGTGAGGTCTTGAGGCTGCATCTACTTTGAATCTGAACGCAAATGAAATTGCACTTTCAATGTACTGTAGGCAATGTGTTCCAGGACTGTGATGTGACAATGTGGCCTAGCACATTTATTCACATCAGCTGGAAGCACACAGCATAGAAGTTGGTTTTGGTAATCAACTCCTGCATGCTGTTGACCTTCCAGTTTTCTTCTGTGCAGATATATATATCTATGGGCATATAAAATGCATATATATATATGTGCGTGTGTGTGTGTGTATGTGTGCGTGCACGTATGCGTGTGAATATCTTTTGCATGATGTTTGTGTATTGTTAGTACATAGTTAATTATGGGGCCCAAATAGGTCTGAATCAGCCTTTGTATGAATGTGCCTAATAATATCCTCAAGTAAATATAGAATAAATCACATTCTGTGCAGACAAAATTCTTGTTTAGTTTTGTATTTCTCTTACACAGTTTTTCAAGTAGATCAGAATAACACATTAAAATGTTAAATTGTGTCTGTACACTGCATGTAGTCCGTATAAAAGTCTAAGTTTCTTTTTTTGTATATGTTATTACCTTTTTTTGTGTTTTGTTCCAGTTCGACGGGTGCCACCGAGGTTCTCTATCCCCCCTACCAATCATGAGATCATGCCTGGCGGGAGTGTAAATATCACATGTGTTGCTGTGGGGTCACCAATGCCATATGTGAAGTGGATGCTAGGAGCAGAAGATTTGACACCTGAGGATGATATGCCAATAGGGAGGAATGTCCTTGAGCTTAATGACGTCAGGCAGTCTGCAAACTATACTTGTGTTGCTATGTCTACCCTTGGTGTAATAGAAGCAATAGCACAGATAACTGTCAAAGGTATATCCCAAGCACATGTATTTGGACCTAATTCAGTCTTTTTTTTTTCCCATTCATTTCCATATTCCAAGGAAAAAATATTCCACTGAAAACAAGAGGGTAAATGTTTCAGCCATCAATATCATAAATCAAAATGAGATTAAGACAGCAATAATACTAATTAAGAAGTTAATCATAATGTTCTGTTATTCATCTGTGTCTGTCTCCCAACCTTAATTTCCAGTAAACAAAGAATCTTGTAATCTTGCATATACTTCTCAACAGCCAGCACCTTAAACCTACTTATTTGATTTTTGGAGTCAGTGAGTGTCCAAGTACCATGTTCACTGACTAACTGGAAACTGAAAGTTCCAAAAATAACTGAAGATTAAACTGTAATGGTGCGCTGTCTGTCTATGAGATACCTCTTCTGAATATGTTTATGGAATCATTAATTTATCGCAAATAAACCTTATATTACAAAACCTGAAAGTTTTCTGTTAGATTTCTGTAATAAATCAAAACTGCCAAAATCTTGTTCTGGACAGATCACACCTTCCTATTCCACTGTTCCTGTTTTGTTTCTTGTGTTGTTTGCTTTGTTTGTTAAGCTGCTTATTGTAATAATTAATATCTACTCTTACATACTACTAACTATATTTTTTGGCATTTATCTTTAGCCTTACCCAAACCTCCTGGAACACCTGTGGTGACAGAAAGCACGGCAACAAGCATAACATTAACTTGGGACTCTGGAAACCCTGAGCCAGTTTCTTACTACATAATCCAACACAAACCCAAAAACTCTGAGGAGCCATATAAAGAAATTGATGGGGTGGCTACAACGCGCTATAGTGTGGCTGGCCTCAGCCCCTATTCAGAATATGAATTTCGAGTAGTTGCTGTAAATAACATTGGACGAGGACCACCCAGTGAGCCTGTGTCAACAAGGACTTCAGAGCAAGCACCTTCAAGTGCACCACGCAATGTGCAGGCTCGTATGTTGAGCTCTACCACCATTTTGGTACAGTGGGAAGAACCTGAAGAACCTAATGGACAAATACAAGGCTACAGAGTTTATTATACTATGGACCCCACTCAACATGTCAACAGTTGGATGAAACATAATGTAGCTGACAGCCATATTACCACCATTGGGAATCTGGTACCCCAGAAAACATACTCTGTGAAGGTTCTTGCTTTCACTTCTGTTGGGGATGGACCACTTTCTAGTGACATTCAAGTCATCACTCAAACAGGAGGTAAGTCAGCAATAAACTGAATCTGTGCAAAAAAAATGAATACATGCATAAATTTTGCAGAGAGGGAATTTGAAGTGAAGATGGTGAAAACAACTTTCCTTTTAAGGACACACAGTTTATTCAGGCAGCTTTTGTCTGCAATCTTTTATCAATTCCACAGTGGAAGTTATCAAAGAAGGGGAAAATTATCTCCTGATATTTTAATTTATTCTTTCATCAATCTGAAGTTAAAATTAAGTTTAGCTGAAGTCACAGGAAGACTTTGATCCTCAAGGTAGCCAAATATTAGGAGCTCTGTTTGTCAGTGCTCAGTATACAGAAAGTGTTTATCAAGTAGTTGATCACAGCCTTCTTTGAGGAGTTACCTGTACTGGTGGGATGTGTGTAGGTGGCATGTGGTTCCTTATGCTACCTAGCTGGTGAATCTTGCTCTTGAAAAATTAAAATGTACACCTACTGTATTTGCATGCACATAGTTGGTAACATTCTGAAAACATAAAATATGAAAACATTAAAAAGACTTCTGTGTAAGTTCAAGTAGGCAGTTTTGTACAGTTTGGATTTATAAAACAAATTCAACCTGCCTCTATAAAGTGCATACCATTTTCTGGTTTTATGTTTACTCTTAGGTTGTTTTGTTTCTGTACAGGAGCTATGTCAATGAATTAGTTTTATTAGCAAAGGACAAGTAAGCACAGTGAAAAACATTTACAAGGGATTTTTATGAAATCAAAAGGAGGAAGCTCTGTTACAGCTACACTGCAGGTGTTTGTCTCGGTCCGGAGAGGGAAAGAGACTCAAGTTCTTTTGCATATTCCCGTGTTGTGAAATTAGAGGCACAAATGAGGCCAAAATATCAACAGATAGACTATTTATTACATAAATAAAGTGGATGGATCAGAAGGGGAGAGAGAGAGAGAAGAGGAATTATATTACCACACCCCTCAACCCCCCAAGACAGTTTGAGTCTGTGGAGGAAAGGTGCTGCAGGAGATGTTGGGTATGTAGAGAAAGGGTGCTGAGGCTTTGGCTGGAGAAGAGATGTGGTCCTCTGGGCAGCCTCTTCAGCTCCATGAGTTGCAGCTTGCGGAACTTAGGGCACGGAGAGAAGGTTCAATCTGCTTCTTCCAGGCTCCATGGCCTCTTTTCTTCGGAGCATCATTGTCCCGGGCTTTTCCTTCTCTTGTGCTTTCTTTCTCAGCAGCATTTTCCTTCTCCTGTGTTTTCCTTCATCTGTGTTTTCGGTTCTCCATTTTTATTCTGCTGAGCCAGTAGGTGCTCAAATCTTTTATACAGTTTTTTAGTCCTTAGGTATGTGTCCAAGTATTGTCCCTCAGGAAATCAGGGGCCAGGAGATCATCCTCCCTTTCCAGGGTACTTGATGGGTGGAGATTATCTTGTCTTATGAATATTCCCGAAGGTGGCCTCGGTCCATTATTGTGAGGCCAGCTGTGGTCCAGTGAGTGATGTTATACTTGCACCTTCCAAGAGTCGTTCCAGTGGCTCTGCCCAACACATATCAGCTATTGTCTGGGCAAGCAGCAAGTGATTTTACCTTTATTGAGTCACACCAGGAGAGACAAGCTTTTAGTCACTCACAGTGTTTTATTACAGAATCAAAGAATTGGTTTGGTTGGGAAAGACCTCTAAAATCATCTGGTCTGACCATCCACCTAAACCCATCATGGTCATTAAACTATGTCCTTAAGTGTTGTGTCCATGAGTTTCTTGAATACCTGCAGGGACAGTGACTCCATCACCTCCCTGGACAACCTATTCCAATACCTGCCCACTCCTTCCACAAAGAAATTTTTCCTAATATCCAATCTAAATCTACCCTGGCACAGTTTCAGGCCATTTCCTCTCATTCTATCACCTGATACTAGAGAGAAGAGACTGACCCCCAACTCACTAGAGCTCCTTTCAAGTAGTTCTGGGGAGTAATGAAGTGTCCTGTCAGCCCTCCTCTTCTCCAAACTAAACAGTCTCTGTTCCCTTATCCACTCCTCATAAGACTTGTTCTCCAGACCCTTCTCTGGGCACATGCCATCAGCTCAGTGTCCTCTTTGTAGGAGGCCCCTGAGGCATCCCAAACTGAACATAGTGTTTGAGGTGTGGCCTCACTAGTGCTAAGTAGAGGAGTTTTGCTGTTCCTGCTGTCCATACTATTCCTGATACAGACCAGAATGCTGTTGGCCTTCTTGTCCACTTGAGCACATTGCTGGCACATGTTTAGACTGCTGTAATCCACCACCCCTAGGTCCTTTTCCATCAGGCAACTTTCCAGACGCACCACCCCAAGCAGGTGGCATTGCATGTGGCTCATGAGACCTAAGTGCAGGCCCCAGCACTTGGCTTTGTTAAACCTAATACAGTTGATCTTGGTCCATCAATCCAGCCTATCCAGATCCCTTTGAAGAGCCTTCTTACCCTCAAATAGATCTAGATCGATACTCCCACCCAATTTAGTGTCATTTGCAAGCTCACTAAGGGTGCACTCAATTCTCTCATTCAGATCATGATAAAGATACTCAAGAGAACCGTCCCCAGAACTAAGCACTGTGGAATACCAGTTTTGGCTAGCTGCCAACTGGATTTAACTCCGTTCACCACCTCTCTTTGAGCTTGGCCATCCAGCCACTTCTTTACCTATTAAATCATCCACCCAGCCAAACCATAAGCAACCAGAATAAAAGCTGCCTCTGTCTAGTGTTTTAGAGAAGTCTTACCATAGGTCAGTGATTCTTTGGAAATACTAAATACTGTAATATATATACTATACTACTTGCATTTTATGGTACTTGAGATTTTCCTTTTGAATGTAGGAAACTTTCAGTTACACTCAAAAGTGTAAGTGGAGACAGTGTTTCATTTACTTTTTATTTCTGTGTTTTACTGATGTGTGTTTAATAAAGAATGGAAATTGAGGTATCGTGCTGGAATCTTTCGAAGTATTGCATTACACAAAGTTCTAGCTGTTACCTTTTCCAGTATACCAGGAAGATATTACTGAATTACCTTTTTTAAACATTCATGTGTCTGTGAGCACATGCATATTTAAATATGTACTCTAATTTTTGGCAGTTGTAATCTTTATTAGGGGCTACTTTTTATATTGGCATCTGAATCCATGTGCAAAAATCTCTTCAAAATGGTCTAGTGAGGTCCTTATCTGCTTTTTTTTCTTACAAATCTATGTTTTTTTCTTAGAACTGTAAGCCTTTGATGTTAGCTGGAGTTTGTCAGTGATTTCCCCAGAGAAGGATGAAGAAATTGAAATAATGAGCACCAAGGCTCAGATTAACTGACCCAAGTTACATTACTTGCTGAGGTCACTTTAGGAAAGTTCTGTTTATTAAAACCTTTATAGAATTTACTGCTAAACAGGCCTGTTTCCAATTGCTGTCGCAATCTGAAGAAATTACAATGATGTTAGCAGTGCAGGAGGGATTTGTAATAGATGTTTTCAACTTCATAACAGTGTTGACATTGTTTATTTGTGACTATTAAAAATCAAAATTAAAAAATGTGGCATATGGGAGGCACTTTTAAGCACTGATGCTTGTGTTTGAAATACAAACTTTTTTAAGTCATAAAAGAGAAAAATAGCTAAGAAGGTTCCCCAGTTCAGAGAAGGTTTAAAAACTAAGATTATCCCATCTTCCTATCCAGAAGTTTCGCTTCAGTGAACACCACAGAATAACATGTCCTCCTTGCCCTTCTCTTCCTGTAATCTAAATTTGAATATGGTTAATTTTTTTTAAGTATATCTCAAACTGAAACTCGTCCTAATAAATATCATACATAATAAAGTGTTGTTTAAAAAACAATAGAAATTAATGTAATGAAAACATATGTAAAAGAGTAAAAATGGGAATGTGATGGTGACAGTGTTTTGATTGATTTTCTTTTCCATTATTGAAACAAGTAAGCCTATGATCATAAATAGGTAGCTTAGCCCTTACACACACTTTGGGAATATTACAGCACACATACACAGCACACAACAAAATAGCTGTGACTTACAGGGTCTGTTAGCTTGGTTTCATTCAAAGCTTTCCTTCTTTATATGAATTCAGATCCTTGAAGAAGTACTATAAAAAATAATAATGTTAAAAAAATAAAAATTAGGAGAATCTTTTCGTCTTAGTGCAATAGTCCTATTCTTTTGAAATGGCTGTGTGAGTGGCTTCTCACTTTGCAAGTCAGCTGAAACTCTGCTGATAGTAAAAATTAGCTTTCTCAATTTAAATATTAACTAGGAACATGTAGTTTCAAGGGAAGAAAGGAAGCATTTTCCAGACAATCAAACACTAAAAAAAAATTTAAAGCTTTATTTTGACTTTTTGATCCAGTATTTTACTTAAGCATTTTAAGGAAAATCCATGTCCTGTAGTCCATTTTTTTGGCCAGCATTTTCTTCACTGTAAAAAGACACTTTTTTTTTAGAAATTAAGTAATCAGAAAACAAACAACTGTGGAGCTGAGCATTTTGATTAAGAGAAGGTCATTTCCAAAAGCTGCACAGAAGAAAGAGCTTATTCTGCATTTGGGATCAAAGGATTTGATTCTGTTGAGGATGGAGTCAGGATCAGTATATTATTTAGGTAAACTGATCTACTAACACCAAATTTTAGAATAAAGAAACAATACAAGCTTTAATATAATAAATCTTGTCCTTTTTCTGTATTTCACTAGACAACAACATTCTGTTGGTTTGTCTGCATGTAGCTGCCCAAGACACATTTATATCTTCTTGTGTTTATTGGGTTTTGCCACAACTGGTCAGAAGTGCACATATGTTCTCAGCAACCTACTTTAACTTGTGTGTGCCACAAATATTCTTAAGCTTTAAACTGAATACCTGGATTTTATTTATTTTTTTTTTATTTTTATTTTTTTCACTTTTCTGATTAACTCAGCCAACTGAACTCATCCAGTTGAGGGGATGTGTAGGAAACTGAAGTGCTATTACAGTTTGAGCTCCTATTTTGGGATTCTGTTCTGGCACTTGAATCACAGACTGACACAGAATCACATATGAAGGACAAGGTCCAGATATATGTCATTGTTACTCATTATCCAACAATAAACATGGAGGACTAGGCAAGCAAAACTTGGTATAAAGTTTTGAATAGAATGCTCCTAAACCTTGTTTAGTCACTGCATTGTAGTGTTTCATTGTTTACAAGCAAGAGATAAGAACAGGTAGATGGGGAAGTTAAGGGGTTTAATGTACATTTGTAAAGCACACTGATGTCAACGCAGAAAAGACAGTACTGAGAGAATGCAGAAAGATCCTGGTTGGTAAGCTGACCATGTACAACACTAATATGGAAAGTTAGATTTGATGTCTGTAATCAAAAACACTTCAGCAAGCGTATGAAGTCCACTTACACAGATTTTGTTTCCTTAGTTTGTTTTTTCTATCTCTGAAGGTGACCAGTACCTTCTGTCAGCTCCTTCGACTTCACATAGTTCTCCTGTAACTCTGAATAATTTTCTGAGCAGATGTTATGTCTTCTAGTCATAAATCCTAAATAGTTTTAAAGTTACTGTTCCACTTTCTTATCTGGTACTTTTTTCTTTGTCTTAAGCCTTTCTCTTAAACCAGAGTTTATTAACAGTGCAGATAATTTAGTTTCTGTTATTGTGGTTATGTTTTATTTCTTTTCCTTACTTATCTTCTTACTTTATCTCATGAGAGTAATGCCGATTTCCCTGTCACTTCTTTCTTCTTTCAGTGTTTTCAATTTAGCGTCTGCCTAATTATGGTTGAGAAATACAAGAGGAGACTAGATTTTGCATCAAGATATCATGTTGACAAACAGCATTTGGGAAAGTCCATTTAACCACAAATTTAGAGTCATAGAATGCACTCAAATGGAAGGGACCTCTAGAGGCCATCTAGTTCAATACTGCCTGCAGTAAGCCAGGACATCCCCAACCAGATCAGATTGCTCAGAGCCCCATCAAGACTGACCTTGAACGCCTCCAGGGATGGTGCCTCCACCGCTTTCATGGGCAACCTGTTCCAGTGTTCCTTCATAGTAAAGAACTTCTTCCTGATGTCCAATCTACATCTACCCTTCTCTAGTTTAAAACTGTTGCCTCGTGTCCTACTGCTGCATGCCTTTGTAAACAGTCGCTCCCTAGCCGCCTTCTAGGCCCCCTTTGAATCACAGAATCACGGAATCACAGAATTTCAGGGGCTGAAACAGACCTCAAAAGACCATCTAGTCCACCCCCCATGCCAGAGCAGGAACACCTACACCAGATTACACAGGAATGCATCAAGGCGAGTTTTGAATATCTCCAGCCTGTTCCAGTGTTCTGTCACCCTCACAGTGAAAAAATTCTTCCCCATATTTACATGAAACTTCCTATGCCTCACTTTCCACCCATTGCCACTTGTCCTGTCTTTGTGTACTGGAGGGCCTCTGTAAGGTCTCCTTAGAGCCTCTTCTTTACTGGGCTGAACAACTCAACTCTTCTCCATCTGTCTTAATAGGAGAGGTGTTCCAGCCCTCTGATAATTTTTGTGACCCTCCTCTGGACCTTCTCCATCAAATATATGGCCTTGTGTGGAGGGCCCCAGAGCTGGACACAGTACTTCAACTGAGGTCTCACCAGAGCAGAGCAGAGTGACAGAATCACCACTTCAGATCTTCTGGCTGCGCTTCTTTTGATGCAGCCCAAGATGCAATTTGCCTTCCGGGCTGTTAGAGCCCATTCTTGGCTCATGTCCAGCTTTTCACTTACCAGTAATCCCAAGTCCTTTTCTGCAGGGCTACTCTCTATGCAACGTCCTCCAGCGTGTATTGGTAACAAAGATTGTTCTGACCCAGGTCTTGGCTTTGTTGAAGCTCATGAGTTTCACCTGGACCTACTTCTCTAGGTTGTCCAGTTCCCTCTGGACATCTCACCCCTATGGCATATCATGGTGTCACTGGCAGACTTGCTAGTCATGCACTTGATCCCACTGTCTAGATCATTGGTCTTAAACAGCACTGGTACCATTATGGATTCCAGAGGCACACCACAAGTCAGCCATCTCCATCTGGACATCAAGCCACTGACCAGTACCCTCTGGATGTGACCATCCGTCCAATTCCTTATCCACCAAACAGTCCACCCATCAAATCCATATCTCTACAGCTTAGAGAAAGATGCTGTGGGGACAATGTCAAAGGCCTTGCAGTCCTCCTTTCTGCCTTTTAAAAAAATGGATGTAATATTTCCCTTCTTTCAGTCTCCAGGGACTTCATTTAACTGTCAGGACTTTTCAAATATCACACACAGTGGCTTGGTGACTACATCAGCCGTTTCACTCAATATCCTGGGATGTATCGCATCAGCTCCCATTGACTTGTGTGTGTTCAGGTTCCTCAAGTGGTTATGAACCTTGTCTTCATGTGCAGAGAGAAGGACTTTGTTTCCCTGGTCCCTGTCTTGTGATCCTTGAATTAGGCAGGTGTAAGGAGAGAGAAGATGCCAGTGAAGATTCACAGATTCAGAGCTTCACACATTGCATTGAGTTGGAAGGGACCCTCAGTGGTCATTTTCTCCATCCCTCTGTAGTGAGCAGGGTTGTTGAGAGCCTCAGCCTTTTCCTTGACTGTGGTCACTAGCTCACCATGCTTGCTCCTCATGGTGGGTACACTTTCCTCAAATTTCTTTTCCTGATTTACATACCCATAGAAGCCCTTCTTGCTGTTCTTCACACCCCTTGCCAAGGTGAGCTCTAGCCATGTCTTGGTCTTCCTGATCTCATCCCTGCACAACCAGGCAGCATAGTTATATTCTTCCCAAAACACCTGTCCCTGCGTGAACTGCCTGTGCAGTCCCTGCTTTTCCCCAGCTCTTGGGACAGTTTCCTGCTCACACTGTCCCAGGCATCACTGACTCTTATTGCTGCCTGGGCACACATCTGGTCCCCATCTCATGTCACTGCACACCAGGGGCCATGGTCTTTCCCAACAGCTTCTTCCTGGCCCCATCAGCCCCAGCCTGCCTCCCTGCATATCTCTGCTTGATGAACTTAATGAGGAACCACTGGCCCATTCCTCCCAAATTCTCCATATCCCTCCCAGAACCCTGGCTCTTCATGCTGTCTTGCTGTCTGCAAACCTGGAACATATGTCCCTCATCCTCTCTTCAGGTCACTGACAAAGATATTGAACACAATATGGGTATCATGGCACAGATAATGTAAGCTGCCATTTGACCTTTCATGACCAGACGAGGGTGATTTTGTAATTCCAGCCATGCTACTCAGTTATTGCTATATTGTGTCCAATATAGCAAACAAAACATCTACAGCTAGGTGGACACCTGAGTTTCAGGAAACACATTTGAAACAACCTGTAACAAAATAAACACTTCCAAATAGCCAGATAGACTCCAGGTTTTATTCTTAAGTTTTTACAAGCCTGTAGTCACTAGATTCCAGATCTGTGTTCAATAGGAGGCAAATCTGAAGCTGTCTTCTGGTTGTTACGCAGTGTTTTGAAGCAGCCAACCTAAAGCTATCATGTTCACCTAATAAATGCATTTATCCAACTATACTATAGATTTGCTAAATCAGTTTTATCTAGTGGTATTTCAGAATCTCTTTTAAAATTAGGGATTGCACAGTTATTCCTCTCTCTCCCTCTTAATTTTAAACCCATTCAATTTTAAAAGCATACAATTGAAAACGTGTAAAACTAAAATATTTTGTGGATATTTCCTGTAATTGCTAATTGCTCCCTGTGCTCTGTGTGTTGTGTTTGATTTTTTTCCTTTTGCACTTTGCAGTGCCTAGGAAGTGGTCTCTTTTGACACCAGACATCTTTTACAAAAATAGCTATTTACTCCTATACTGGGTTCCATAAAGAGACCTGGTCCCTTGTTCGACCTCACTCCTTTCCTACAAAGTAGACAACATCCCTCTAAAATTTCCCTTTTCTGTTTTATCGTCTTTCTAGGGAAAAAAAAAGGAAAAGGGTAAAAAAAAAAAAAAAAAAAAGAGAGAAAAATGGATGGTAAAGACTTGCAAGCTCCAAAAAAGGAGCTTGAATATGCACCTCATGTTGATAGGTTATCAGTGTGTTTAAAAGTTAAATATCAAGCCTGAACAAGTGTACATGAAGACAGTGTTATCCTCAGTGACATTCTGTAGGAGTCTTGGAAAGATAAGAATTTCAATCATGAATTACTTCTGTGGTTTACTCCGTGATGTTTTTAAGTCTTTTACAATAAAAATTAAAAATAAGATTAATACTACAATAAAATTCAAAGGAAAAATGACTGTGAAACAGTCAGGATGTGCCACAATGGGCATCTCTTTTTTATTTTCTTAAAAAAAAAAGAGTGTACCACATTTTATTCTTGACCTCTAGACATGCTGTGAAAGACTGTTCAATGCTTTGTCAACAGGACTATTGACCAAATGTGAAGCTTTAAAACTTTACTTCTAAAATTACTGTATACATTCCAATCCCAGGGTTATATTTTTCTGTCTTTTCACAGTCAGCCTCAGAATTCCATGAGTAATTTCTTTGACCATTACACAGGGCACAACAACAGAGCATTTCTTGACTACTGGGTTGCATTCTTCAGGTTATAAAGCATTCAATGTTTAGATTATCTTCTTAAAGAGTAGAATGTAGTTAATATCTTCATGTTTTATGAGCTTAGCAAAACATTGTCAGATTTGAAAATGCACCTAATGTTTATTTGGCACTTTCTTCTTGTTTATTCCAGACAATCTTATGTAACACTAGAATTTCTCCATATACACACTTACATATATGTATGTATTTACCATTTCACACATAGGTTGTTGGGTTACTGGTATTCATCACCAGACTTCTGTTCAGTTGCATTTCAGTTCTTTTCTTACTTGAAATCCTCGATACATTTTTTTTTTCCTGAGCTCACATTAATTTATTTCATAGAATAATCAAATTAATATCAGTAACTTTAATAAAAGTAATATTTTATGAGATATAGTTTTAAAAGTTTGAAAGATAATTAATGAACTAGCCAAATAAACAGATGAAAACACCACATAACTTTTTCCTTAGTACCTGGTCAACCACTGAACTTTAAAGCAGAACCTGAGTCTGAAACGAGCATATTGCTTTCCTGGACACCTCCACGCTCTGATACAATTTCCAGCTATGAACTAGTTTATAAAGATGGGGAGCATGGGGAGGAGGTAAGTGAAAAGAGTTCCTATCTTTTCTATGCTCTTTAATGAGTCAGACATAAAATGATGCAATGGTTTAGAGTTGATGGATTAGTAACTTTCTTTAGTACAAGTAATTACAGAATGAGAGTGTGTAAACAGCACAAAATGCTGTTGATGGTTACCAGCCAGTGAAAGTTCACAGTTAATTATCTGCAGAAGTTGCATCCAGTTTAAGACATTGATCATGTCTCTCCAAAAAGCTTGGAAACAGATATTTTGGGGCATGTTATGGACTCATTAAGATTTTTTTGCACTTACAGTTGGACTTCAAAGTCTATTTACACCCTTAGATAATCTTTAGATCTCTTTTGCTGCCTTGTAAGATATTTCTAAAGATTCTCTAATATTTGAATAATATTTAAGGAGAAAATGCAATTTATTTTTTTTTCTAAAGGTAAAAACCTGCTGTGGCCCTTAAAGAGTTTCCAGTTTGAAGGCTTCTGTGGTGTTAGTAGTACTGTAGACTTTAGAATAAACTGTGCTTCTAATATAAGAATATGTGATATTGCCAGATTTCCAAGGCAAAAGAAAGAAGCCAACAGTCTCAGAAGGCAGCAGGAGGGTGTCAGCCTTATTGATTTCTCTCTTGCATCATCATCTCATTGCTGATGTTTCCAGTGAGCTCTTGTTTATGGTGGCTTCACAGATATATTGTGAATGAATAAGCTTATTTTGTGGAAGGAGGCCATATTTGTATTTCACCTCCAAATAGTATGTAGGCCCCTGCTTAATAAGTTGCCTTTCGGAAGATTCTGCTTCTTAATAGTTTGAACACAAATTTAACTACAAGGTTAAACCCAAGTTTAGTCACGTTGTAAAGCCCTGTAGTTCACTGTCGTAAGAGGTAACTAAAGAAAATGCATTGTTCATGTGATATTGTCTGAAAAGCCTTTTATACTTTGTACACAGCTATTCAATCCTCAAAGTGTACAACAGTATTTCTGGTTCTGAGTTTTACTCATTAGGCTGTCAACATTAAAAATGTTGTTCATTAATGTGTGTTTTTCAGAAGTAACATACTCATTTTTGCTTTCCTTTAGTTTGGTTTCAACCAGACTGGTTTTTTTCAGTTTATTTTATTTTTCTCAGTGAGGTTATCATCTCAATATAAAAGCACTTCTTCTATATGTAACATATAGAATTCAGAATCTCTGAGTATTAATCAAGACATCCTCTTATTGCTCATGTTTAGCAACGGGTTTCCACTGAACCTGCTACATCTTACCGCCTGCAAGGCTTAAGGCCAAACAGTTTGTACTTATTCCGTCTAGCTGCACGTTCTCCCCAAGGCCTGGGTGCTTCAACAGCAGAAATCTCAGCAAGAACTATGCAGTCAAGTAGGTGTCTTTCCTTGCTAACTTTATTCCCTTGTCTTCTATATCTTGAAGAGATCAGTCTATGTCAGTAACCCAGAGAGGCAGACACAGAGAAAAAGCCAGTTATAAAAATACAACATTTGTGGTGCTTAATACAGTAAAAGAATGTTGGAAAAGTGTGCTTTATGGGTGAGTTGTGAGATCAACTTACAATATATGAGTGGCTCTCAACATGGTTTCAGGGAAAGAAAACTGTTAAACCAGTGTCCGAGAAGACAGTATATGCTATCATAATAATATTTTGTTTTATAATAGGATAAAATGTTTTATCATGCAATATCTGTGCCTCAGTAGTAGACCTTCACTCATAAAATTCCACCTGCCCATTATGCAGATTTCCTGTAATATTACATAGTTCCTGCATCACCTTCCTCGAGTACAAAGGTAGCGCAGGTCACTTGAATAGTTTAGACTGTACCAAAAATATCTTCTCTTCTGGAGTAAATTATTGATCTGATTTTTAAAAAATCACATATTTGAGGATGACCAGAAGTGCTGCTTTTGCCTCACAGTTTACATTACACTGTTATTTCAAAACTTGATGCAGTTTTCTCCGTGTTTGTTTTAAATTAAGTGGCCTTTTCTCAAAGTAATAAAATTCAAACCAGAAATTTCTGATTCTCAATCAACATGAGGCTTTTTACTTTGCAGTCAAGACATATGTGATTGCATTGTCATTCTTCATTGATGTTATATATTAACAATAATCAGCGTGACGGCAGATATGATGCTGCAGACCTTTAACCAAAGATAAATGTCCTTTTCAAACATTTCTAAGGCATTTGAAATAAGCATAAAACACCATTAGGTAACACAAGGATTGTTTTTGAGATAGCACCAGGGCATCTTTTCATTTTAGCAATTCAGAGTCAGTAATTTGATGAAGAAAATGTTGTTTATTTATTCTGGGAGCCATTTTCAGCTATTTAGAGTGCTCATTTGATTACATTGGATGAAGATTGCTTAAACTGTAGATATAAAATAAACATCTAGGGGCCAAGGCAGAATGTTCCATATATGGCATTTTCCCCTTAATTATAAGAAGACGTTATATCTCTGTCAACCTGCTCTCTTCAGATAGTAGGAAAATCGAGTTTATTCCAGTGGACATTCTCTAGTTATGTGCTAGAAAGAATGCAAAATCTTTTCTGCAAAATTTCTGGTGGTTTGTTTTTAGAAAAAGTATATGCATTAATAAAATTGGTTATACAAGTAGCCTACAGATTATCCTTAGTTACATAAATGCAGTATTTTGCATTTTCAGAGCATAATGGATTAAAAATTCATTAACTTCTATGAGCTTGTTAGCAATATTCACCAGAATATACTCTTACACTTAGTCTTGCTTCTGGAGAAAGATTCTAAAGAGATTTATTTATTTATATAAGAGATCTTTAAGGGAGAGTTTACTTGTATTTTACTTCTTGCACAAGTGGATAGTAGAAGGAGATCAACGTGTTTTGCGTACTTGCTTACTGAATTAGCCTAAAAAAGCCCCTAAATGGGATAATACTCATCTGTCCTCCTATCTGCCTCCTCTGTTTTGCTGAAAAGCTGTTACATTCCCTCATTTCCCCTTCAGAAGCGCAGTGTATTCTACTGAGTAAAATGCCACTGATCGCTGTAGAAAAGCTATAAGAAAACAGAAGTGTAAATGCAATAGGTCACAAGAGTGTCTTAGTGTTCTCTTTGCTTTAATTTTGTTTGATGTGCTTAGTATAAAGACTGGAAATCTATTTGTTTATTTTTCCTTATGAAATGGGAAGAAAATAGTAGACAAAAAAAAAAATCGACCAACAAAATAAAAAAATCTCCATCAAAACATGTTTTCAGTAGAAGAGAGAAGGCAGAAATAGGAAAGAAGTCCAAACCAGTGAATTTGTGCTACTTTCTTGATATTCTGAGTTTAGTGTAGGTAGTAAGCCTTACACTTTGATCCATCAAGGTGCATTTAAGCAGAAAAATGCATACCTAACTATCAGTTCTTGAATTGCCTCACTGAAAGCAATGGAATGACATAAATGGTTAAACGCTCTGGAGCCCAGAAAAGGTAAATAAGCTAACATAATCCTTCGAGGACAAATCAGTAAAGGTGAGCACTTTTGCTCTGGAAGATTGGTGTTGGTGAGAGGAGGCAAAACAAAGTCAGAATCTCTCACCTTCTCCGATAATGCTGAACTTGTGAACTCTTTTTTTAAAATGGATACCTGCTTTCTTGACACATTGTCTGGGGGTAGATATTTTTTAATTATTTTTTTTTATAGAAGTTTCCTACATTACTGGTAGGATTTAATTCTTTGCTAGCAAAGGTGTCTCCAAGAGGAGTTAAAAAAAAAAAACTAACAGCTGACAGGGTAAGTACAAGTTACAGTCAGAATCAACAAGCCTGTCACATTTTCCTGGTAGGTAAATCTTCAGCTAAGACTTTCTTTGTCTTCTATTGACTGCATGCTTGTAGTATGTTGGCTACAATCATCGTTTCAGTAGGCGCTTTCCATGTAAATATAATTTAAGGTCAAGTTGTGCCAGGCAGACTCAGTTATTAAAAGAACTTGAAAAATTAATTTATTTATGAGAGCGGGGAGTCTACAAAAATGGCAATTATTGCAAGTTTATATGAGTTCTGTAAAAAGAGAATTTTTTTTCCCAAGGAAAGTAAATCCACTTGAGAGGGATACATCCAAATTTGTAATTACATACATGTCATATGTCATTTAAAATATAATATCTTGCACTAATTGCAGTGGTTATAAAAATAGAACGGTAGCCTTAGAAGTGTCACTTTGGTTTTTTTTATTTCAAGAAGAATTTTAATTACAGGTAGGTAATATTATTTTGAGGTATCATTTTCATGTATTTCCCCTACATCCTTTTTCACCATTTAGTTTGTCTATTCATTTTCACTTTCTTCTTGTTGATAAGCCAAGGTGCGTATGTTTGTTTGAAGTTTTGCTTTTTTAAGTTTCTATTTTTTTTCTTAATTTGGTTGTCATTTATTTTTATTTTTTCTTTTGTTCATTCTTTTCAATCACTCCTATCCTTTCACTCAAATCCTCCTTTAACCCACTACTGAAATTAGAGCCATCAGCTCCTCCTCAAGACATTAGTTGCACAAGCCCCAGCTCCACTAGCATTTTGGTAAGTTGGAAACCTCCACCAGTGGAAAACCAGAACGGCATTATCACTGAATACTCCATCAAGTACATAGGGATTGATGGAGAAGATGTCAAGCCCCATGAAATTTTGGGAATTTCCTCGGACAGTACGCAATACCTTTTGGAACAACTGGAAAAATGGACTGAGTACCGGATCTCTGTGACTGCCCACACAGATGTTGGACCTGGCCCAGAGAGCTTAGCAGTATTGATTCGGACAGATGAAGATGGTATGTTGCCTCCACTACATCAATTTGCACCTCTATGACTCTGTCGATCTGCTGTCTTTTGTATAGCCTAACAGTACTTTTTTCTGCTCCTCTTTTTTTTTTTTTCCCCAAATCAGAGATATTATCACCCTCTGAGTTTCTCAAAGACTTAGCTTTTCTACACCATTTTTACATTTGATATTTTTAACAGAAAATATCTTCTTTGTGAGTGACTGGAATCTGCTGCCCCTTTGAGGCCACACATACCCTTCTTGATCCTTTTTTAACATAAAATAAATCTTAGAAAAAAAGCTTTCTACCTTTTCCTTGATTTTACAGTCATTGCTATTTTTCAACACTTATGTCTATGAACTTTCTTCAGTTCTGGTTTTGATTGGTTTTGGTTTTTTAAACTGCTTTCTTGTTCCATGTTGTGGTTTTTGATTTGGGTTTTTTGGTTTTGGTTTTGTTTTTTTGTTTTACGGTGGGGGTTTTTGTTTGTTTTCTTGGGGGTTTTTTGTTGTTGTTTTTTAATGTTTTGTTTTTGATCTTCTAAAACTGATGCTTCACACATTTTCTTTTCTTCCATGCTCGAAAGAGACAGAAGACAGTTCGATTAGTAACCATCTTTTTACACTACTACGGAAAAAAAAAAGACAAAGAACCTAGGAAATAAAAATAAAGGATTTTTTTAACAATCTTTTGTGGTTTTATTATTAGAAGTATTATGATTATTTCAATGTTTAAAATATCTCTTTGTACTATAATGCTTTGAATCTCAAAGCATCTTCCTTGGCTTTTGTGCATTTTTACATGTTTTTCTATTTCTCTAATGCTCTTTTTCTTCCATTTTTTTTGCATCAGTCATGTTTTTTGATCTTTTCAATGAAAGGTAGACCAGAATGGTTGAGTATTTTCATTTGTTGAGCAATTTGTATACTTCAAAGAAAACATAGTGAGTCTGCCCTTAAACAAAAGAAAGGAAAAAAGCAAAAGACATGGGTGGGACAGGTGCCTGTAATTCTCTTCTGTCCAATGATGTTGTTCCAGTTCCTAGTGGTCCTCCTCGTAAAGTTGAGGTAGAGGCTGTCAACTCTACTGCTGTCAAAGTGTCATGGCGCTCACCTGTACCAAATAAGCAGCATGGTCAGATCCGAGGATACCAGGTTCACTATGTGAGGATGGAAGACGGAGAGCCAAAGGGTCAGCCCATGCTGAAGGACATCATGCTGGCAGATGCACAGGTAATCAGGGTATTTTATGTTCTTTTCTAGATTACAGTGGGAACATTTTGCATACTGTGAGTTATCCAGAACTGTCTTATTATTTTCTTTCTATATTTTAGCCTATCAATTAACACTTTTTAATCTCTATTTTAATAACTTCTTTTAGGATACTCAAAGTTTAAAGATTCTTCAGTCAAACCTAGGCACCCCTTTCTGTATAGGTATGAAAGTAAACGCTGAGCTAGGTCATTCTTCAGGCTCCCTTAGACTGGAAGACTTCACCTTATACCTATGCTCTGAAGTTTTAAAGCATCAGTGAGATCTGAGTGAGGTCACAGTCAGTGCAGCAAGCTATGCACTGCCTGATCCACCCACACAATTTTACTATGTTTGGTGGAGAACTTAGAATTATTAGAAATCTGTGATAGCCCATTACTACAGTTTTTGTAGCCTGTATCCACAACATGATACATACCACAGGAAATAAATGTATTAGTGCATTTTTTGAAATCACAGATGTATTTGTTTGTCATTCTTCATATCAATAACTGTGCAATTAAATGAGGATCTTAGCTTAAAAAGTATGGGGTTACTTGCACTGGAAAATGTCCTGTCTGTTTTATAAATTATGAGACATGATGAGAACAAAACTCTGCTCACATCAACGTTTTCAAAGCTTCCAAAAATGGGATTCTACATTGGGGCTCTGTAAAACTGAAGATTCCCAAACTTCCTGGTACTAGAAAAGTCATTTTACACTGACACTATGAACGAAGTACACACTTCTCACTGCTGGCTCTCAATTTATGAGTGGAGTAACTAGAAATTATAAGAAATTATCAATCTAGCATGAAGTGAAAAGTGAAAATTGCCTCTTAAGCATCTTATTGTAATAAAGTGGGGGTTTGGCTTCTTTTGTTCATCTTTCCAGTCTTAGTTCCAAATTTCAGTTTGGCAGATATCTCTCTTTGGTAACAGGTCTCCTCCACCTGCATTTTTGTGATGACCCTCTTCCTGAAGTACTTCCTCTGTTTCTGAAGGTCCTTGTTGCATTTTTACCTGCCAATCTATCTATGCACACTTATTTACCTGCTTTGCAAAATACAGTGTTCTTACAGTTTAAATTCAGTAGGGAGCAAGATGGAAACAGGTGGGGAGGTGGGGAAGCAAGAAGAGAAAAGGAAAAGGGAGAGAAGATGGAGAAAGAGATGATGCTGCACTGTGGTTCTTCCCTTCCTTGTACAGATTTTTCACTTTCAAGCTCTGTGTGGTAATACTTTAAAATAACTTCAAACACTATGAGGTCATAAACCAGAGACTAGATGAGATATTGGAATCTAAGCATAATAAAGACAAAAGACATAATTCTCTATTTTTTTGCCAAGTTTGGTTTTGACCTGCCTGTTTGCCATCAGTTCACTTTGGATAGTCACCTCCTTTCTCCTCCTGCTACTCTTCTCTGCCTGTCATACTTTCATGATACAGTTGACCAGGGTTTGTGCAGGTGTAAAAACCTTGATGGTAAAAGTTCAGTATGATTAGGTTTGAAGACTGAAAAGTCCTGATACTAATTTAACTAAGACACTGAATGTTTTAGGAAACGCAAACATGCAGATTAGTAGCACAATTAAATAAATCAGGTAGATATTTATTTGACTTTATTTGTTTTTACTAACACAATCTATTATAAATTATTACTACATGATAAAAGAGGATTTGTTATTTCTTTTATCTTTCAAGGAAAAGGCAATTTTGTTTTAGGGAGAAGAGACATGGAATTAAAAGTGTCTGGCTTGATTTCATTGACCAAATTCTACACAATTTTACAGGATTAATTCAAATTGTACATGATTTTTTCAGACACCTTTCACATTTGTTTTACTATTAAGAAGAAAATATTACCTCAGCCAGGCTACAAATCATTTAGTTTCTTTTGTTTTGTTTTTTTCCTTCCAACATTCTTTACCCTCAATCAGTGGGAATATGATGATACTACTGAACATGTGAGTAGCTTTTGGCTGGTCAGAAAGACAGGGTGGTTTGGGGTTTGGTTTTGGTTTGGTTTGATTTTTTGCTTGTTTGCTTGTAGCCTCCTTATATTTTAAATTTTTGGTGTTTTCTTCAGGTTTGGTGTTTGGTTTTGGTGTTTGTTTGTTTGCTTTGGTTTTGGGATTTTTTTGGTCATTTGCACAAATGCATGCCCCTAATACCAAAGGTTTTTCCTTTATGGAACTTTTTATTTTTATTCTTTTCCCAGAGAGAATGGAGGTATATGTTCCTTGCATGTTTGGGGGCTTAGCATGATATCAAAGTATACAAAACTGGTTTGTGTTTTCTTCTTTTTTGATGATTGTCACTGACTTTGCTTCACAATTTCCGCTTTGTCAGAATATATTAGAAAAATAACAAAAGATGTTCGGAGTTGTGGAGCACTAGACAGATTTTTCTGTATCCATTTTCAGGTTAACATTTTAAGATTAACATTGTTGTGCAGCTGAAAATTGTAGTCAGTTGTGCTTTCTTTTTTGGTAATTGATAAATGTATTTTGCATGCTATCAGGAAAGCCAAATGTCTGCAGTATTTATGCCTTAAGTAATAGTGTTTGCTGTATCCAGATCACACTTTTAAATTACAACACTACATGCAGTCATGTCTCTTACACCATGAAGTACGGTGTGGTTTAGGTGAGGCTAATATCTTCATCACTGATTAAAAGGATGCCAACTTTTTTTTTTTTTCCTCTTACAAATATATATTCTGTTATTATCAGGTACAGTTTTCTTATGAAAGATGAGATGTCTGTCTTACTGATTATGGCCTTTAGGGTCAACTCAGTTCTGAGATAGAGTGTAAGGAAAGGGGCTCTGTATAGGTTTTTTTAATGTGTTGAGATCTTTGGGTCATGTAATTGCCTCCAAATACTGTCCTTTAAAATTTGAATTAAAAATTTATTTATATCATGTGTGCAAATGCTTGCATTCCTCTGGCTGGCCTTGTAGTATGATATAAATTTATTTTATTTCAGATGGCTGGCTCCTCACCATAGTGTGTGGGTGTATATACGTGTGTGTGTGTGCACACATTTGGAGAAACATTCCCCTTGCTTTGGCACTTGGAGTTTGATCTTCCTCATATTCACTTGTTTTGTAGCCGCTGTTGTTTGTCGAGGGTTGTCAGGTAGCTGTCAGATGTGGTCTCTGACCAGTTTTTTGGTACTGTCTTAAGTAGTTCTTTTACACCTGAAGAGTGATTTTTCTGAAGTCCTTTGAGATATTTAGATGCACATACAACTAGTGACACAGGTTGCAATGAAAATGTTAGGAGAGTAACACGGCTTTATTTTTCAGCTAAAACATCATTGCTTACAAAGTGTGGATACAAACACTTTTTTACTAGGCATTTTATAACTGTATCAGTGATGCTGTGTAAATGGTTTAACGTAAATGGAGTTTCTTATGTCTCCATATGCATGCATTACACAATAGCAGAAGTATTCCTCAGCCAAGGTGTTTCAGAAAGCCTTATTCACTGTTCACACCACTAAACCTTTGTTTGTGTGCCTTAGACTGCCCTAGGCATCCTATTTAGAAGTGTGCTAGCTTTTATTGCTTAAGTGACTGAAACATTTTGCATTATGAAATATTTCACATGGAACAGTCTGTTGGTGCTCTCAAATGCTTGCTATCAATGCCTATAGCACAAAGGCATGTGCACTGTAATATGTAAGGTTTGTCTGAAGGGTTCGAAGATCTAATGAGATACAATCTATTTTAAAAAATTATTTTATTTTATCTTAGGAAATGATTATTTCTGGGCTGCAGCCTGAAACTACATACTCCTTCACTGTGACAGCCTACACAACAAAAGGTGATGGAGCACGCAGCAAGCCCAAACTAATATCTACCACTGGTGCAGGTAATATTCACATAACAGTTATGTATGAATAAATCCTTTGACTTTTCCTGATAATGTTTTTCTCCTAGCATTTGGAAGTCTCCTGTTGTGTAAGAAATGTTTATAGGATGCAGGTGTTTCTGTTTCAGTTTTTGGCCCTTCATTTATGCAGATAAAAGCAGAACCAGAGTCATTCTTCGTCCCTTCCTCAATTCAATATGTAGCCAAAATGTACTTCTTTATCCTTCCTAGATGCTCTTCCATTCTGATTGGTATGTTTGGAGAGATAAAAGTAAAGATGAGAAGTGTATTTGAAAAACTTGTGAATGAGTTTCCTGATGTTTGTCAGAGCAGTAGTAGTGCTGTCTACCAGTAAGAACACTGAATAAACCTTGCTATATGATAATCACAACTGACAAGAATGTGATTAAGGCAGAAGAAAAAGAAGTCATCATCACAGTCGAGCATGTAAAACTCTGAAACTCATATTACTTCACTGTCCATTTGAAGTGACTGTGTTCAGTCCACATGTGATCCCAGGTGATACTAGTTGGTAGGTATCTGCTTGACCAGTTCAGCTGATTTAGGTAGCACTGATGGGATATGCTTAACTGGTTTTAGAGCAGGAACAAGGCTTTTCAATTTACATGGTTCTTTGTAGCATTTCTTATACCAAATGATGCTACTACAGCCTTAGTATGCTGTTCACCTCTCTGTGTTCACAGCCTGTATGTGTTCATTTTCTGGGTTTTGTAGTGTAGCCATTATAGATATACTATTTCAATCACATGGAAGACCTTGTAGTACTGGTACGGGTTCTCTTGATAACAGTGTGTTGCTTATGCTATTATATAAAGTCCAAAAGGTATGTGTGTCTTTTGGCAGATTGATTCAATTTTTAAAACAATCATTGAATGCAAAGCACATCTCCTAATAATACCAGAAACATCTATATCCTTGTCTGCCAAGCTTCCTTTGAAAAGTCTGTCTCGATGGCTAGATATATATAGTTTCATTTCAGATTTTGAAGTACCTTCTGATCATTACTGTTGACTGATACTGAAACTTACCCTCCAATTACTTATCTTTCCTGAATTATCATGGTCTAGGGGGAAAAAAAAGTATAATTTGATTATTTTTATTTTAATAATAATGAGCTTAATAATAATAATAAGCTTTTCTGAACTTGATATAGGAGAGAAAAAAACATTATTCTTTTTGAAGTTCAGTTTTCAATTTAAATAAACATAATTATAATACAGATGATGATTTGGTTAGTTTCTAGATATAAACATGAGATATACAAACCTGCTTGCAAAACTTAATGTTTTTGTGCATATAGTCCTTACTGACTATTGATATTTACCTCTTCCAGGATCTCTGTTGCTTCTGCTTTAGAAAGATGAACTGAAAACCAATTGATAATCAAAGGCATGCATGTTCTTGCTGTTTGCTTCACCCTGTGGACAAGCAATATTTGTTCCTGGTGTCTAGGATAACCCTAGTTACTATTTTGCTGCTTCATACATTCCAGGTTCCTCTTTACTTCCTGTTACAGCTTTCTGTGGCTGTGATCTTTTGTTAAGGAAAATTCATACACAATCTTTTGAAAAAGGACACAGTAAATATAGTGAATACCAAGAGTTTCTAGCTGCCTGTCTTTCTATGAGAATACAGGAGGCAGGTGAAAGAACAATGCATAAAAAATGAAAGTGTATAGACATGAAATGTATCCTCCTAATATCTTGAGTTTCCTCTCTTTTTTTACTAAAATGGTGCTATTTGAATTCTACAACAAAGCAAATAAAGGGTCTAACCTTTTTATGGAATCATAGAATCATATCATTCTTTTGGTTGGAAAAGATCATCAAGTCCAGCTGCCAAGCTGACACCACCATGGATGTTAAACCATGTCCTGAAATGTCATTTCCACACGTTCCTTGAACACCTCCAGGGACAGTGACAACACCACCTTCCTGGACAACCTATTCCAATGTCTGACTACTCTTTTCCTAATACCCAATCTAAACTTCCCATGGCACAATTTGAGGCTGTTTCCTCTCATCCTGTCAGCTGATGCTAGGGAGAAGAGACTGACCACCACCTTGCTACAACTTCCTTCCCAGTAGTTGTAGAGAGTGGTAAGATCTCCCAGCTTCTTCTTCTCCAGACTAAACAATCCCAGGTCCCTCAGCTGCTTCTCATAACACCTGTTGTCCTGCCTCATCACCAGCTTTGTTGCCCTTCACTGGACAAGCTCCAGCATCACAGTGTCCTTGTAGTGAGGAGCCCAAAGGTGAACATAGTATTTGAGGTGTGGCCTTACCTGGGCTGAGTACAGGGGCACTACCACTTCCCTATTCCTTCTGGCCATGCTATTCCTGATAGAGACCAGGATGCTGTTGGCTTTCTTGGCCACATGTGCACACTGCTGGCTCATGCTCAAATGGCTACCAACGAGCACCCTCAGGTCCTTTTCTGCTGAGCAACTTTTCAGATTCACTGCCCTAAGCCTGTAGCATTGCATGCAGTTCTTGTGACCCAAGTGCAGATCAGCAATCCCACACAATTTAGTGTCATTTGCAAACTTACTCAATTCCCTCATCCAGATCACTGACAAAGACATTACAGAGAATTGGCCCCAGAAACTGAGTCCTGGGCAGCACTGATTGTGGCTGGCCGCCGACTGGATTTGACTTCATTCACCACTACTCTTTAGGCTCAGCCAGCCAGTTCTTAACCCAGCAAATCATCCACCCATCCAAGCCATAGCCAGCCAGTTTCTCCAGGATGCTGTGGTGTCAAAGCCTTTACTAAAGTCCACATAAACAACATCCACAGCCTTTCCCTCATCCACTTAGTGGATGTTTCTAATTTTTAACAGTGTAAGTCAGGTGCAGCTGTATTAGAAAGAATGAAATTATATCTGTAAGAGATATGAAAGAGGAATACAGGACTAAATGTTTACTGGAGCTTAATAGTGATAAATTACTCATGATGAGTAAATATTCCACTCCGTCAAGTCAGTGATATGTATCTGTGGTAGATTGAGAGAGGGCTTAGCTCTCCCTCCTCCACAGAGTAAGAAACCACAACTAGCCCAGTCGAAAAAGCAAGCTATATATTTACAAGCATATATGGAAAGCAGGTTATATATGACACAATATATACAGGTATTTACAATACATACACAGAAATATACAGCAAAGAGAAATAACACAACAAAAATCCCTCCCCGAGGGAGGGATCCCCTCCTTGGAATCCCCTCTCTCCCCCCCCTACCTCCCTTTTTCCCCAGAAAGGGGTTAGAGAGAAAGAAAGGCGAGTTACTAAGGAAATGAGTTGTTAGTAAGCTTCAAAAGCCCATGTAGGATTAGTTTTAGCTTATCTGAAGGCCAACTCCAGCAGTTTGCAGAAGAAGCAGGCAGGGAGAACAGGCTGAAACTCCACCCCCAACTCCCCAAACCGAAAAAAAAATTCCAACTGCTTTACAATCTAAAGCTGCATTTTTGTTTATCAAGCAATGAAATTCGTTTAGAATATCAGAATGTTTTGGTTCTAGTACCGAAAACATCTAGCCAGTGTGTCAGCACTGTTTGTTCTTAAAGGCACAGCCTCAAACGACCACAGTATCAGAAACAGTGTGGCCAGCAGGAGCAGGGAGGTCATTCTGCCCCTGTATGTTGAACAGGTTAGGCCACACCTTGAGTCCTGGGTCTAGTTCTGGGCCCCTCAGTTTAGGAAGGATGTTGACTTGCTGGAACGTGTCCAGAGAAGGGCAACAAAGTTGGTGAGGCATTTGGAGCACAAGCCCTATGAGGAGAGGCTGAAGGAGCTGGGCTTGCTCAGCAACTAGGGGAGGTTCAGGGGAGACCTTATTGCTGTCTACAACTACCTGAAGGGAGGTTGTAGCCAGGTGGGGGTTGGTCTCTTCTCCCAGGCAACCTGTGACAGAGCAAGAAGACACAGTCTCAGGCTGCACCAGGGGAAGTTTAGGCTAGATGTTAGGAAGAAGTTCTTCCCAGAAAGAGTGATTTGCCATTGGAATGGGCTGCCCGCGGAGGTGGTGGAGTCACCATCACTGGAAGTGTTTAAGAGGCTTGATGGAGCACTTGGTGCCATGGTTTAGTTGATTAGAAGGTGTTGGGTGATGAGTTGGATTTGATGATCTCTAAGGTCTTTTCCAACCTGGTTAATTCTATTCTGTTCTGTTCTATTCTATTCTATTCTATTCTATTCTATTCTATTCTATTCTAACATAATTTACATTTTGAGACAGGAAAGACTCACCAAAAACAGGTGAGCATGCTGTACAGTAACTGCAATTATTAGTGATATCAGTGAATAGGGTTCCTGTTATCACTCCAGAGTGTGTTTTTGTCTCATGTTTCTCTTCCTTAGTTTTTTTTAATTAGCTGGAAAATGTTGCTAAATATTTCCAAGTCAAAATATTAAAAATTTTAAATTACTTAGGGCAGAAGTTATGAAATGTGTGATTAACAGGAACTGATAAAAAAATAAGATTAATTATTGATATAATACCATTTTTATAAAGAATTTAATCAGACCTTTAGTTTCTCAGTCATAATAGAAGTATAGAACAATAATAGGAGAATCTTTTTGTACAGCAGTTTGTCCATTATTTAGAATTTTCCCTCAGTGCTAGACAGCACACCTGAAATAAAAATTTCAGCAGAGAGGTGAAAATTTATGTTAGAGTGGTGCTACAACAGCTAGCAGAAACAAATCAGTTCAAACAAATTTTGTCAAAGGCACCTTACATGAACTTACTCTGAAAAGTTGCCATTACTAGTAATGGCAACTTTTCAGAGTAATGTCAACTGTGTGAGGGGCATCTTGCTGTGTTAGTAACAGAGGTGGATATCACTAAATCAGAGGTGTGGGGTTTTTTTCATGGGCAATTTTAATTCACTTTGGGTTCATGGCGAATTCAGGTATTGTTATTGTTGCTTCTATATATACCTGCCTGATATCTTCTGGGATGTTGTGACCACCACAGATCTCAACACAGCAGAAAGGAGGCAGTATAGGAGGTTCTTAGAGTGTATGGAGGATAGCTTCTTATCCCAGGTGCTGCCCTAGTCTACCAGGGGTAAGGCTATGCTTGACCTCCTCTTCACCAATAGGGAAGGGCTGGTGGGTGATGTGGTGGTCGGAGGGTGTCTAGGGTCCAGCAACCATGAAATAATTGAATTTTCAGTAGTCAGTCAGTCTAAGAGGGGAAGCAAGAAAACCTCCCCTCTGGACTTCCAGAGGGTGGACTTCAGGTTACTCAAGGAACTACCTTGAAGATTCCTTGGGAAATAGCGCTTAAAAACCAAGGGGTCCAGGAGGGCTGAACCTACTTCAAGAAAGAACTCTTGAAGGTGCAGGAACAGGCTATGCCAATGTGCCAGAAGATGAGCTGCCAGGGCAGACAGCCAGCCTGGATGGGCAACGAACTTCTAAAAGAACTAAGGAAAACAAAGAGGGTGTATCATCTTTGGAAGAAAGGTGAGGCAACCCATAGAACGTTTAAGGATGTTGCTAGGTCATGTAGGAAGAAAATTAGGGAGGCAAAAGCGCATTTAGAGCTTAGACTGGCCTCTGCTGTGAAGGACAACAAAAAGTCCTTCTATAAATATATCAATAGCAAGAGGAGCAAGGACAACTTCCACTCCTTGGTGGACATGGAGGGGAATGTTGTAAGAAAACATGAGGAAAAGGCAGAGGTACTTAACACCTTCTTTGCCTCAAATTTTAATAGCAGGACAGAATGTCTTCCAAACAGCTGGCCTTCAGAGCTGGCAGATGGAGCCAGAGAGCAGCGTAGTTTTCCTCTGTTCCAGGAGGAGGGGCTAGTTAGAGATCTCTTCAGCCGCTTGTCCCCACAAGTCCATGGGACCAGATGGGATCCATCCTAGGGTGCTGAGAGAGCTGGCAGATGAGCTGGCCAGGATGCTCTCCATCATTTTTCATCAGTCCTGGCTCACTGGAGAGATCCCAGAGGACTGGAAGCTGGCCAATGTGATGCCCATCCACAAGAGGGGCTGGTTGGAAGAGCCAGGGAATTATAGGCCTGTCAGCCTGACCTCAGTGCCAGGCAAGATTATGGAACAGGTCATCTTGAGTTCAATCACACAGCACTTAGAGGATGGCCCAGCCAGCATGGATTTAGGAAGGGCAGGTCATGCCTGACCAACCTCATCTCCTTCTATGATCAGGTGACCCACCTGGTGGATGTGGGGAAGGCTGTGGATGTAGTCTACCTGGACCTCAGCAAGGCCTTTGACACTGTCCCCCACAGCAACCTCCTGGCCAAGCCGTCAGCCCTTGGCTTGGACAGGAGCACACTGTGTTGGGTTAGAAACTGGCTGAAGGGCTGAGCCCAGAGAGTGGTGCCACATCCAGCTGGCAGCCAGTCACTAGTGGTGTGCCCCAGGGATCAGTGCTGGCCCCCATGCTCTTTAACATCTTTATTGATGATCTGGATGAGGGCATTGAGTCCATCATCGGTAAATTTGCAGATGACACCCAGCTGGGTGCAGCAGTTGATCTGCTGGATGGTAGAGAGGCTTTGCAGAGGGACCTCGACAGGCTGGACAGATGGGCAGAGTCCAACGGCATGAGATTTAACACATCCAAGTGCCAGGTTCTGCACATTGACCACAACAACCCCATGCAGTGCTACAGGCTGGGGTCAGAGTGGCTGGAAAGCATCCAGGCAGAGAGGGACCTGGAGGTACTGGTTGATGGTAGGCTGAACATGAGCCTGCAGTGTGCCCAGGCAGCCAGGAGCGCCAATGGAATCCTGGCCTGCATCAGGAACAGTGTGGCCAGCAGGAGCAGGGAGGTCATTCTGCCCCTGTACACTGCACTGGTTAGGTCGCACCTCAAGTACTGTGTCTGGTTCTGGGACCCTCAGTTTAGGAAGGATATTGACTTGCTGGAGTGTGTCCAGAGAAGGGCAACAAAGTTGGTGAGGGGTTTGGAACACAAGCCCTATGAGAAGAGGCTGACGGAGCTGTGGTTGCTTAGCCTGGAGAAGAGGAGACTCAGGGGAGACCTTATTGCTCTCTACAACTACCTGAAGGGAGGTTGTATCCAGGTGGGGGCTGATCTCTTCTCCCAGGCAACCAGCAGCAGAACAAGAGGACACAGTCTCAAGCTGTGCAAGTGGAGGTTTAGGCTGGAGATTAGGAAGAAGTTCTACACTGAGAGAGTGATTGCCCATTGGAATGGGCTGCCTGGGGAGGTGGTGGAGTCACCATCATTGGAGATCTTCAGGAGGAGACTTGCTGGGGTGCTTGGTTGCATGGTTTAGTTGATTAGGTGGTGCTGGATAATAGGTTGGACGTGATGATCTTGAAGGTCTTCTCCAACCTGGTTTAGTCTAGTCTAGTCTATTCTATTCTATGCTATGCTATGCTATGCTATGCTATGCTATTCTGTTCTATTCTATTCTATTCTATAGGACTACATAGGATTCTGCCATTTGTCTCACAAGAACAGTCTTCACAAGGGATCATACTAAGAAGAAATGTTAACTGAAAGCAATCTGGAAATAAAAATATAGAAAGAACTGTTCTCTGTCAACAGTTGCATCTTAAAAAAAGGAACATTCATATACTTCACAGAATTAGATAGACCCCACTTTAAATAAATAATAATAAAATAAAAGTGACTGTTGTTATTTACCATTATAGTCACAAGATATTTTATTGGATAAGTAAGTTCCTGTTCTGATCAAAAGTAAGCAGTTTTTTTTTTCTTTTTCTGTATTTATCACAGTGTTTAAAAAATAGTTTAAAACTGTTAGGTCTGCCACAAAAGAAAAAAAGCAATTTGGCCTGCAAAATGCCTTCTTTTCTCTGTAAAGGCTGATACTGAACAATGAAGAAAAGTCATAACTTGTCAGACAGCTATTCTTTACATAGCAGAAATTCCAGGAAAAAAATTGGGAAAAAAATCTGGAACTAATACTTATAGGTGAACTGGACATTTAAAAGGAAGCATATTTAGAAAAGTTATGTGAAAACTAGCTGTAACTCTTATGCAATTGGAAGCAATGTCAGAACTTACAACAGGTATAATGAGAAAAGAGCTTACTAAATGCACAAATTTCTTCTTCTTCATGCCATTTCTTCCTCCTTGTTCCTAACACATTATGGAATGGTAGTCAGAACTTCTGAAAAAAACAATCTGATTTGCTGGGTGCCTGAGAACTGAAGATAAGTAATAAAATCCATTCAAGTGTTTAAATACAGGAACCAGAGCTTAGAGTACAGGAGTTACATTCACATGGAAAGGCTTTGAATGTGGATGGAACTAATTAATCTTCATGGAAAACTACGCTATCATGGCACTAATGCTCCCAAAACTGTTCTAGTCTATTGTTCTGTCAGGCATTGGTACTCAATGAATACCAAATATCTAGTTATGGATATACTTCATTATCAAGTAAGTCATGGTAAGTCCATTTCCTTTGGAAATGGAAATACTAATGAAAATATAAATTAAATATATATGTATAAAATTTGATGTAAATAAATGAATAAATAAAAATAAATTATCTAAACTAAACAGAACCAGTAGATGAGACCAATTGGAACTCAAAAAATGTGCATAATATAAGTATGGGATTTCCCATTCTGTTAGGGCTAATTCAGTCATCTAGAATGGCTATTCCCTGAAAGACAAAGCATCAGTTTGGACTGTTAGGTCCCAGTTAAGGATTTGAGTGTATCTAGTGTGGCAGGTTGAGAGAAGCTTCCAATTTATTCTTCTTCAGAAATCAACTTCACATGCACCAAGACAATGCTGGAAATCAAATCATGTAATAAGCCAGGGCAGTCAAGAAATCAAATTCCAAACCATGCTACCACGCCAATCTGAAACAGACCATGCTGGAAGTGATTTTTGTATGGAAACTGAAATGATAGGGTTGTGTTATATGTAGTAATTACTCATGATAATAACAATAGTTGGTCTCACTTCCGTTTTATGACATTTTAAGTGCCCATGGAAAAAAATTACATTAGACACATCTAGAAACTTGAAATTTCTCCATAATTACTTAATTACTACTACTGCTACTATTATAATTAATGATTTTTCCATTTACAGGAATGTCAGAAATTAACCTTGGAGTAAATAAATGATATTTATGGAAATACTTTTTTTAATTCCAAGCAGGAATTTGTGAGACAACCATTTATAAGACATCTGTTTGAAGCTTTACTTCTTGACTTTTGTTCCTAAGTCCTATGACTCTGAATGTTCTCTGTATTTAGAAATAATGGTAAGGGAATAAGAAAACGTAGGTTTGTATGACTCAGCAGCGCAGGAGGCAGACATTCCTTCTTCCATAGCACAGTAATTTGCAATTCTGATAGAGAGGGAAGACAAAATTTATCCCAGTTGCTACTAAAACTAGCCTCAAGAACTTTACCTGCAATTCTGTTTGTATTTATTGTCTTTATTAACATTGTGCTACAGTTCCAGGCAAACCTCGACTTGTGATTAGCCACACACAGATGAACACAGCTCTAATTCAGTGGCACCCTCCCGTGGATACTTTTGGACCGCTGCAGGGCTATCGCCTGAAGTTTGGTCGCAAAGATGTGGAAACATTAACGATCATGGAGTTCTCAGAGAAGGAAGATCACTTCACGGCCACAGACATTCACAAAGGAGCTTCTTATGTCTTCAGGCTCTCAGCTAGAAATAAAGTGGGCTTTGGGGAGGAGATGGTTAAAGAGATTTCTGTTCCCGAAGAGGTACCCAGTGGATTTCCTCAAAATCTCCACTCAGAAAGCTCGACTTCTACATCAGTTCAATTAACTTGGCAGATGCCACTCTTGGCAGAGAGAAATGGCATTATCACCAAATATACCATCTTATACAGAGATATCAATGTTGCTTACCAGCCAGTTGAACTCCCTGTTGTTCCTGCTGATACAACTGTGACACTTTCTGGCTTAAAACCAGATACCACATATGATGTAAAAGTACGTGCCCATACAAGCAAAGGGCCTGGTCCATATAGTCCAAGTGTCCAGTTCAGGACACTACCCGTGGATCAAGGTAGGATTTGTCTGCTTATGGCGTTGACCTTTAGAGGAGTATCGGTCTTTGGATATCAGTGTTTTTGACACTGTAAATAAAACTGACCGACCCATTCATAAAATAGGTTCATCAAATACAAAAGGTAAAGTATGTAAATCTTAATATGTTTTGGATGCCTTAGAATTCAGTTGTCCCTTGCCAAGCAAGTTCTGGCTAACGTCTTCACAATCTTTTCAGGTAAGATAAAAGTACGTGTTGGGTTGTCACTAGGCAAGAGTGAGAATGTGTTAAAATAGGATATTTAAATATGAGCAAACAGGTAGGCAAATTAAATCCTTGTTGGTTTTTGACTTAGATGGAAAGCTAATGCTCCCAGGTAGCAGTGGAAATAGAACAAAATTTAACCTCCAAGATGTTGTTTATATACATTATTTCCTTTTTTCCAGCAGTGTTTGCAAAAAATTTTCATGTTAAAGCAGTAATGAAGACTTCTGTTTTGCTGTCCTGGGAAATTCCAGAAAATTACAATTCAGCCTTGCCTTTTAAAGTAAGTTACTTTCCATTTGTATGAGAGAAAATACAGAAATTACAGGATGTCATTCATCTGTTTAAGTATCTTACTGAATATGTGGATTTTATTATATTGATATATTTCAGAATGCAAACTAATCAGCAAAATTGACCTAAACTGTTAAGTTCAGAAGTTTGGCAATGTGAGTTTTCAGCTGTTTTGTCAGTATATCCAAGTCAGTTTCATACTGGTTTTTATGCATGCTATGAACACCTTGCTAATTGGTAGTTCTTTGCTACTATATTTGAGAGGAAACTGTGAAAATAAATAAAGAAAAAAAATTCTTCTTTTTCTTAATGATTTCTGTATTGACTAGCAAAATCCTGTTTTGTTTTTTGTCTCCCCTCATTTTTCATTATAACTCTTTAAATCCACTAACTATAGCATTAGCCAGATAAAGAGAGTCAATGTAATCTACAATCTATCTGGCATTTCCTCTACGTGGTTCTTCATCAATTATGTTACCTCAGACAGTGGCAAGTTTAAGAGCAGTATTCTATGAAAGCTTCAAAAGCCTTTCGGAATAAGGACTGTGAAGGAAATAGTCAAGGTACCTTTAAAGACAAGTGTGTCTTGACATAAATTCTAGGTTCAAAGCTACTGAATTTGAAAAAGTGGAATTTAATTTGAAGAGTGCTTACTGTACTTTAAATTATTGTAGCTCTTTTTTCTCCTTTAACTGCCCCTTCAACAGTTTTCCTTTTCAATTTATAGATAGGTTCATTCATTAATTCAATGTGACATCTTCAGTTGCCTTCTTTTAGTAACCAAAACCGCCATCAATTTATATGTTAACTTAGATCCTCTATGATGATGGGAAGATGGTGGTGGAAGTAGATGGACGTGCTACTCAAAAGCTGATCACTAACTTGAAGCCTGAGACATCATATTCATTTGTGCTGACTAACAGAGGGAATAGTGCTGGGGGTCTTCAGCACAGAGTAACAGCAAAGACTGCACCTGATGTGCTTCGCACCAAGCCAGTGTTCATTGGAAAGACCAACTTAGATGGCATGATAACTGTGGAACTTCCAGAAGTACCTTCAAATGAGAATATCAAGTGAGTGAATGAATGAAGTAACACTGTTTTTATCTCCATAAATATGATTACTGTTAATAAAATCTAGAGCTATAGTGATGGACCAGGGCTTTATTTATCATAACTATAATGCAGCACTGTTTGGGTTAATATTTGATGACACTGAACTGGGAAGTGCTGTTGGTGCTCAAGGGACAATAGGCTTTGCAGAGGGATATAGACTGATTGGAGCATTGGGCAACCACCAATGGCATGAAACTTAACAAAAACAAATGCCATGTTCTGTCCACTGTAGGGCAACATAGATGGTGATGGGGCTGGAAGGCATGGCCTGTGAGGAACAGCTAAGGACTTTGGATTTGTCTAGCTTGGACAGGAAGCTGAGGTTTGACTTCATTGATCTCTGCAGCTTCATGAGCAGGGGAAGTGGAGAGGAGATCTCTTCTACATGGTATCCAGTGACAGGACAAATAGGAATGGGTCAAAGATGCCTCAGAGAAGGTTCATATGACATTATGAAGCATTTCTTTACTGAGAAGGTTGTCAAGCACTAGGACAGTCGTTATGAAGAGATGGTCAGTACCTTAAGCCTCTCTTCTCTTAAGAAGCATTTGGACAATAGCCTTAATAATTGTTTTAACTTTTGGTCCCTTACAACTGGAGCTCTTCTATAAGTTTGTGTCTTAGCCAAATACACATGATAGAGTAAAATCTAGACGTAAATACATGAAGATTATCCTTCAGCATCACTGATTTTGAATAGCAAAGAGGGATTAAGGAAACCAGTTGTATTTTGAATACTGTATCCCCTCAAGAAGAATGGCTTACCTGTTGATGGATAGCTGCCATGCTGCAATACTTTGAAGTAATAGAACTCTGTCATTCCAGCATTATGTGGTATTTGAAAGAATTGTTACTACAGTTATATTAATATGAACTAATTTTGATTTTTTTTTAAGTTAAAAGAATTACTTTTACTCTAGTCCCAGAAAGAAAACAGTAGGGTTTTCTTAAGAATATGGCAATTTACCAGAGATTAGTTGGAATTGGGGAGAAAAGGGGCTATGGAGATTTAAACAGCAGAAATAGGACTAAAGAGCTGTCAGCAGGGATTAGAAAGGTTGGACAATAAAGATTTGCCAAGAAAACTTGAGGCATGGTACAATCAATGTATGTTGTTGCTCTGCTTAGAATGGTTCTTGTTGGTCTATAAGGTTCCCATGTGTAATGTAGTAGAAATTAGAAAGAAAATGATCAAGTCATTAAATATTGTTGAGGATTGAACTTCTCCTCTCCCTTGTGGATTTTTACTGATGGCTTTGTAGAAAGCTGCTCTCCTTTTTCATTACTGACTGAGGGTTCTAAGACAAGTGAGGTCAAGAAGGAAATGGTGTTGAGCCATTAAAGGGATAAAAATTTGAAAAAAATGTAGGCACTATCATTGGATTGAGTAAGATGTAGTCAGCAACAAATGCAGCAAAAGAAGACTGAAGATGGAACAAGTCAGAAAAGATTTATGAGTCTGAGCATTTACAGAGAGAAAAAAGTACAAGGTAGCTGGCTAAACAATAGCAGAAGACAGCAGTGGAAAAAGAAACAACGTCCTTCCTTTTATGTAGTGTAAAATAATGAGAGGCTAAATGACGTCAGGAAAGGTACATTAAGCCTGCATGGTCCAACTGCCAATTTTGCAAATAATGTGTCTCCTCCTTCTATATCTGTTTCCTAAGAAGATATGTTCAGGCTTGAGATCAGATTAAAAAACATAAATAAATTAAAAATAAAAAAAAAAAATAAGAGCAGTGGGTATATCAAAGAAAATACATACTGAACAGGAAAAGCTGACCTGATGCTTGTTAGAATAAGTTAGATTATTTCAGCTACCACCTTTATATTGGAAGAACACATTGAAGTTGATGTTATTGCAGTTACTGTTGCTTTACAGGTGCATTACATGCTCCTGATTGAATCTTAGTTTGAAGTACTGTACACTGATTTTTTCAATAATGCTAATTACATAAAAGGTAAAACAGTTAATAGTTCTAATGAGTTACAAGTAAATAGGAATGGGTTTGAGGGTGATGTTATAAGAGTCTGTGTAAGTTACTAAAGATCTTAGAAATGTTTTTCATTATTTCAATATTTGATGGTGATACAGCATAGAAATTGGAGTGCAGCCCACCTTATGGTAGGTAAAATGGATCCCTTTTTGCTGCTATCTTCTCATGTGATCTATGTCTTCATTTTCCTGTAGTATTCAGGCTAATCCAAAGCAATTTTTATGTGTAAGGGACAGTTCTTGTTTCTCTGAATCTGATCTATCTTCTCAAAGCCTTAGGTACAAACAGGGCTCTGTGAAAGACTTTGCCCTCTGTAATGTTCAGAAAATCCTACATTTCTTACCCTTCCGCCACCCCCCCAAAAAATAACCAACAAACCAACAGCAAAGAAACAAGCAAATAAAAAACAATATTTTTTCAAGAGTTGTTATGTTTTCTAAACGTTACAGAACGTTTTTGTCCTTTGCAGCAATGTATGTTTATGCAAACAGTTTCCTTTTTCTTCTTCCTGTTGGTGCAGTTGTGCTTTCAGCTTCAACATATTCTGTATATGTTCAAAGTCTTTGTAGATGATCAGTGTTATAAGTGGGAGGCATTCATGAAGAAGGTATGAAGGAGTGTGAAAGCAACATTTACATGCTAGATATTCCTTCATTCATCAATGTCTGAAAGACATAAAAGGGCCAATTCTCAGTTGCTTTTGTATTGATTCTTAGGTAACTACAAAAGAAAAATGATGTACATTGTAGAAACAATTTATATGTGGAAAAAACAGCATTCAGTAGGATCTGTTACTCTTGTAACCAAAGAATTTTTGTAATACATACTGTGGTTTAAAAGCTGGGTTAAATCACCCTTGCAAGTTTTGAATTAGAACATTACTGTAAAAGATGAATTATCATATTGTTGCTTTAAGAATGTATGCTGCAGATTTCATTTAAATACTGGAATAATGCAAGTGAGCAGCTGTTAAAAAATCTGTTGCCTACACTTATTCCAGCATGTCCTGTTGGAGCTCAGCATTTCCACAAAGAAACTTCTTCAGTTTCTTCAACAAAAAATTAATAAAGATGTACATTAACTGCAGTAGAGAAAATTTTAAAGCTTTCATACATTTCTTTTATGGAAAGGGGTTTAATTAAAAAGATATGATTAAAATGAACCAATACCATTCATTACTGTGAAACAAAGACAGTTTATAGAGTTTGTTTAGACTGAAATAGCTTTTAATCAATTGCGACAAAAGTCCTTTTCTGTAGACTCTCTTTCATTAGTTACTTTGGGTTTATCAGCTGCATTGAATGAGTAAAATAAAAAGCCAGTGCTGCAGAAGGTTGAATAGGCTTTAAAAAATGGCTGCCTAGAAGAGAAGATGGTCCATGAGACACTGAAATTATCTTCCATAATGGACAGCCAGAAACACCTTCTTAATAAGCTCTGTTGTTACTCGGGGGGGGGAAACAAACAAGCAAACAAACAAAACCACAAAACAAAACAACAACAACAACAACAACAACAAAAAACACACACAAAAAAAAAACCCAAACACAAACAAAAAAACCCAACCCACCAGCAACAAAAAAAATCCACCACATCTTTCCTTCTTCTCTGACATGGAGAGTGCTTGACTTTTCCACAAGTATGTTTATCAAGAATATGTATATTATACGATACTGGACATTCTACTGTTGTGATTCTGCTGCTTCTTTACTTGCACTGATATGCAACTGTGGATCTGCTTGCCATGTATCCAGGCTTTATGAAGGAAACAGTCAAAGTACCATATGTCTGTTTACACTAGAAACCATCCTTTACTAACCTTCATGGAGGTAAGGAGGAAGATATTTTCAGGAAAATGTTTCTGAGGAAAACTGACATATGTAATTTGCAAACTTTAGCTGTAAAAAGAGCATACATCACGCTCTATTGTCTGTGACTGTGAACAGAATAATAAACATAAGCTTACAACCACTGAAACTTTAAAGAGTAGGTGCGTGGAGCATATTCTGTCTTCTTTCTTTTCTGTTTATAATAGTATTGGCATCAATGAATGCATTATGTCAAACTACTATTCTAATTATACATGAAAATGGGGGAAGATGGGGTGATAATTGAGTTTTAAATATATGGTAATATGTTTCAGTTTAGAGGTTTGGTTTTTTCACAGTGTGATGGTGGCAGGGCACAAATATCCCATGGCTCTTGTATTGCAAATGAAATAATAAACTGCAGTCAAATGTAGGCATTTGAGAACATTGTAATTAAAGTTTCTTATACATATTTATATGTTTACATGAAAAGGCAGGTAATTAGTGCCATTTGTTCATCAAATGTTTTACATTGGATGTGGTTTTGAGAGTGTGATTCTTTTGAAAGCTTGCAGTAGCATAATAATGTGCTCTCAACATACTGCTGTTCTTTTTATTTCCTCCAAACAGACACCTACTCCAACAATTTATCTCTTCCTTTTCCTTCAAACTCACCTTTGTCCATTGCATTTACAGAGGTTATTATATAGTTATTGTCCCTTTGAAGAGGTCTCGTGGGAAGTTTATCAAACCATGGGAGAGTCCAGATGAAATGGAACTAGATGAGGTACTGTATGTTTTTGTTTTCCCCTTGTCCTTCATTAAAGAAACAATCTTATTAGTGGTATGTGATTAACTTACTAGTTTTAGAAGTCCAGGTTTTGTCAGGATGTTTTATATTTCTATTTGAATTAGCCTCTAGGGACTGAAATGAAAGTTCAAATTACTTAAATTAGTAGGCAATGAAGACATTAAGTTGCAATAAAGCACATAAAGTGTCTGATCTTTCTTGGCATTAATATTTTATTCTTTTATTATTGTAAAGCATAATGCAAAAGTGCAGGAGGTGAAATGAGTTCTCAGCAAAGGCTTAATCACCAATGGTATGAACTCTAATAAAGGTCTGGTTCATTAGTGATGTGTTTACTAAGTCTGTAACAAATACTAAATTGCAATTTGCACTGCAATTTAGCATTTGACCTCCTTGTGGTATTTTTACCTGATTCTCACATACTGTGAATCTCCTGGTTAGAAAAGTTTTACAATAGTCTCCATTGTTGTCATCATTGAACACTATAAATCACATTAACCCAAAGAGTAAGAGTACTTTCATTTTAGGAATAAGCCTAGTAATGCTAGAAAGCAATTAATTATTTTACTGATGTAATAATGATTGCATGAAAAATAGTCTCAGCATTCAGTCCTGCCTTATTACTGAAGGGCATTATAACTCATGTGAACTTGTCTTTCTTTTTTCAATATGTAAATTTGGCATAATGCTAATATTTAGCATTGTGAAGCACTTTTGAGAGCCACACATGAATGCTCTATACAAAAGACAGGTGGTGGTATTATTTTTATTGTTCTATCTGGCTAGGATTTTAGATCTCATGCAGATGCTGTGGTAATTTGTACCTGTAATAAACCTGCAATACAAAGACCATAGCTGAAATTTAGTTTCTTTACTCCTAATTTAATGATCTCTTGACCGAATCATATTTATTTTTCCATTTTCTTTTGGTGGATGCAAGAGTTTTATTTCAGAGCACTTCGCCATGTGCTTCCCCATAATACAATCACTGAGAAATAATTATCATCTGTAAGCAATCAACAGGCTTTTTTTTCTCTCCTCCCATCAAAACAATGAGTACCAATTTTAATGTTTGCACCTAAATGTAAGGAAAATAAAGGCCTTCAGCAAACTAATGCTGTACAAAGCTTTCAAAATATAAGCAGAGATATTAAGGTCTTTTTTCTGCCTTCTGATCAGAAAAGGCAAAGACTCATAGTTTTGGTTAGAAAAGCTCTTGAAGATCATTGAGTCCAACTGCTATATAACACTACCAAGTCTGGTGCTAAATCATGTTTCCTAGTACAAATTCTGTGTGCCTTTTAAATATCTCCAGGGAAGGGATTCAACCACCACCCTGGGGCACTATTGCAGTGCCTGAGAACCCTGTCAATGAATAAATTTCTTCTAATACCAAATGTAAACCTCCCCTGGCACAGTTTCAGGCCATTTCCTCTCATCCTATCAACTGGTACTAGGGAGAAGAAACTGACACCCACCACAGTACTTCACAGAATCACAGAAACATTCAGATTGGAAAAGACCCTCAGGGTCATCAAGTTCAACCAATAACCCTACTCTAGAAGGTTCACCCTGAACCATATTCCCACACACCTCATCACAGAATTGTAGAATCATGGAGTCAACCAGGTTGGAAAAGACCTCAGAGATCGTCAAGTCCCACCTATTTCCTAACACCTCATAACTAACCAAACCATTTCTTCAAGTGCCACATCCAGTCCTTTCTTGAACACCTCCAGGGACAGTGACTCTACCACCTCCTTAGACAGCCCATTCCAATGGCCAAATGCTCTTTCTGTGAAGAACTTTCTCCTCACCTTGAGCCTAAACTTCCCCTGGCTCAGCTTGAGACGGTGTCCTCTTATTCTCGTGCTGGTTGCCTGGGAGAAGAGACCAGCCCCCACCTGTCTACAACCTCCCTTCAGGTAGTTGTAGAGAGCAATAAGGTCTCCCCTGAGCCTCCTCTTCTCCAGGCTAAGCAACCCCAGCTCCCTCAGTCTCCCCTCATTGGGCTGGTGCTCTCACCAGCCTCGTTGCCCTTCTCTGGACACATTCAAATGTCTCAATATCCTTCTTAAATTGAGGGGCCCAGAACTGGACACAGGACTCAAGGTGTGGCCTAACCAGTGCAGTGTACAGTGCCACTCCCTGCTCCTGCTGGCCACACTATTTCTGATGCAGGCCAGGATGCCACTGGCCTTCTTGGCCACCTGGGCACACTACTGGCTCATGTTCAGCCAGCTGTCAATCATCACGCCCAGGTCCCTTTCTGCCTGGCTGCTCTCCAGCCACCCTGACCCCAGCCTGTATCACTGCATGGGATTGTTGTGACCAAAGTGCAGCACCTGGCACTTGGATTTATTGAAAGCCATCATGTTGCACTCTGCCCATCTGTCCAGCTTGTCAAGGTCCCTCTGCAAAGCCCTTCGACCCTTTAACTGATCAACACCTGCTCCTAACATGGTGTCATCTGCAAATTTACTAATGGTGGACTCAATCCTCGCATGCAGATCATTAATGAAGATATTGAACAGGATTGGGCCCAGCACTGATCCCTGGGGGTCACCACTGGTGACTGGCCGCCAGCTGGATGTGGCACCATTCACCACCACTCTCTGGGACTGACCCTCCAGCCAGTTCCTAACCCAGTACAGAGTGCTGCTGTCCAAGCCAGGGGCTCACAGCTTGTCCAGGAGTTTTCTTTGGGGGACGGTGTCAAAGGCCTTGCTGAAGTCCAGGTAGACTACATCCACAGCCTGCCCCACATCCACCAGGCAGTCAACCTGATCATAGAAGGAGATCAGGTTGGAGAGGCAGGACCTGCCCTTCCTAAATCCATGCTGGCTGAGCCTGATCCCTTGGCCATCCTGCAAGTGCTGTGTGATTGCACTCAAGATGACCTGTTCCATAATCTTGCCTGGCACTGAGGTCAGCCTGACAGGCCTGTAGTTTCCAGGTTCCTCCTTCCAGCTCTTCTTGTGGATGGGCATCATGTTGGCCAGCTTCCAGTCATCTGGGATCCCTCCAGTGAGCCATGAGTGGTGGTACATGAAGGACAGTACCCTAGGATGGATCCCATCTGGTCCCATGGACTTGGGAGGATCCAAGTGGCTCAACAAGTCTCTTAACTTCTTCCTCCTGGATTATAGGGAGATTGTACTGCTCCCTGACCCCATCTGTCAGTTCAGGATGACAGTTATCCTGAAGCTCTCCTGTCTTATTGTTGAAAATGGAGGCAAAGAAGGTATTTAGAGCCTCAGCCTTTTCCTCATCTTTAGTCACAATATTCCCCTCCAGGTCCAATAAAGAGTGGAGGTTTTTCTTGCCCCTATTTTTAGCATTAATATATATATATAAATCCTTTTTATTTTCCTTCGCAGAAGTAGCCAATTTAAGTTTTAACTGGGCCTCTCTAATTTTTCTCCTACATGATCTAACAACATCTTTAAACATATCTTGAGTTGCCTTAGCCACTGTCCAAAGGCAATATACCCTCTTTTTTCCCTTAATTCCTTCAAAAGATGCTTGCCCATCCAAGGCGGTCACCTTCCCCATTGGGGACCTTTAAACATATCCAGGGTTGGTGACTCAGCCACCTCCCTGGACAGCACATTCCAATGCTTGACCACTCTTGCTGTGAAAAAAATTTTCCTAATGTCCAGTCTACACCTACCCAGTTGCAGATTGAGGCTGTTCCCTCTTGACCAGCATGAGCCCCTCCACAAACATCCTTTCAGGTAGTTGTAGAGAGTAATGAGGTCTCCCCTCAGTCTCCTCTTTTTCAAACTAAACATCCCCAGGTCCTTCAGCTGCTTTTCATAAGATTTATTCTCCAGGCCCTTCACCAGCTTTGTTGCCCTCCTCTGTACTCACTCCAGTATCTTGACATTCTCTTTCACAAAGTTGCAGAGAGTGGCAGGACCTCATCTCAGCCTCCTTTTCTCCAGACTAAACAAATCTGGTTCCCTCAGCAGCTCCTCATCAGACCTGTTCTCCAGACCTTTCTCCAGGCCCTTCTCTAGATATGTCCCAGCACCTCAGTGTCTTTCCTGTAGTGACAGCCCCAAATCTGAACACAGTAATGAAGTTGTGGCCTCACCAGTGCTTGAGTACAAATGCAAAACCATTTCCCTATTCCTGCTAGTTACACCATTTCAGATACAGGCCAGGCTGCTGCTGTCCTCCTTGGCCACCTTCACAGACTGCTGGCTTTATTTTCAGCTGTGTGTCAATCAACCACCCTCAGGTCTTCTTCTGCTGGGCAACTTTCTAGGCACTCTTTCCCAAGCCTGTAGCATTGAATGGGGTTGTTGTGAACGGACCCAGCACTTGGCCTTGTTGAATCTCATACAGCTGGCCTCAGCTCACTCATCCAGCATGTCCTGGCCCCTCCCTTCTCCTCCCTGAAGAGTGCAGACTGCAACAGGAGAACCCTTAATTAGAAGATTAAACCAAACTGTTCAAAGGCAGTAATTATTGTATTATTCCTGACTGTTTGAAACCTTTGTTTCCTCTTGACCAGTTTCACTATGTGATCATCTCATTTGAGTCAATTCCAGCAATTATTTGCTTTGATCTGTTAACTTCTTTCCTTTAAAAGAACTATATGGTAAATGCCTTCAGCTCATGATCATAGTCCTAGATAAAATCAAATGCAGTTAAACAGAAAAAATCTGACAGCAAGATCCATACAGTAACAGAAAACTAGTTTTGTAGTACCACCCACTTTGAACATTCAAAGACTATAGTCACAATCATCAGCAGTAACAGATTAAATGATAGGTGCCAGATGATGTTGAAATTTTTGGCATTTAAATTCTACAGGTCCTGATGATTCCCATAACAAAGGGTCATTTTAATTATCCTGCAGGTTGCGGTGCATTAATCTGTATAACAGATTGATAAAGAACATTTATTAATTCAGAAATATTTCAGTCAGGATGGGTTGTTTCTAACTTCTACTATATAATTGAGACCACCTTGTGGAATTAATGATGGAAGAAATAAGATATGCATTGACTGGAAAATGAAAATTATTTCTGGTAAAGACCCGAACCATCTGATATATCCTTTAAAATTGCCACCAGTACATATAGTAAGTACTGAGTAGGGAAAAAACAAAAGCAGGCATCTACTGTATTTAATGCTAACCCACCCAGTTTCTATTACTTAAAAGAGTGTTTTACTTCCAGCTTTAGAAAATGTATTCATGTTATTTTTAGGTGCACTATTTATGAGAAATATGTGAAAGCAGTGACATCATAACTGACTTTAGGGAAAATAACAAAACTAACTAGCCACATTGCTCTTCAAGCAAATGCGTTCTGATGATCAAGTAAAGATACTTACGCATATCTTTAGTACAATTTCAGATGTCTGTATCAGAAAGTGTTTTCCAAAGTATATTCCAAATACTCTGCTTAGATTGCCAGAAGAACAGTATTTACTTAGAACATTAATATGAAGTGTAAACTCCAGTACATAACTGATCAATCCAAAAGACTTTCCACCCTTACCATAGTTACCTAATCTTCCAGATTCCTTGAATCTGAGCTTTGAGAGAAACTAAGAGAGATGTAGAGTCTTCAATGAGCAGGAAATTGAATAAATGCTGTATCTTTGGAAAGAATAGTTATTAAAGATTAAATCCTTTTTTATTAACTCAAAATTTCTTTTTAATTGAATATCATGAAATCTGGTGACTTTAAATGGATGTCATGCAAACAACCTATAAACAAAGTATTGTGGTTTGCAGTAAAAGGGATTAGTTTAGATCTTTAAGCAATACAATCTAAATAAAGGCCTGCATATTAAGTCTTGCATCAGTTCAGTAATTTTATTTCAATCCTGGTATAGACTACAATAGGATATACATATGCAAGTAATAATGTTTGGCAACAAACCTGTTTATTTATATGAAACGTGAATGAAGGCCACAGATTCCGATGAGGTCTATTTAGTCATGTGCAATCAATGTCATAGACAAAATTTGTATCTACACCCACACAAACCTGTTTACTTGGCCTTATGTGGTAAACAACCACTATAGAAGAAATTGAATGCATTTTGCTTTACTCAGTCTAATTAACTTTTAGGATATGTAGCCACAACTCACTTCACACACTGTTATACAGTACTTCAGCACTGGTCTCTGTTAGTACAGCTTATCTTACGAATTAAAATGCAAGAAATAATTGTCAAATATTTCCCTTATGAATCTCAATCTAATTTTGATTGCAATACTCTTGCAGTATTTTGCCATTTTGTTTTGACATGTAACTTATAATTATGGCATAATCTGGAAATATTAAATAAATAATTTATTTGAGGTAGCCACACAAATAACTCCACTGGACACAGGTCCCATAAATGAAAATGGCTGTTATCTCCAGGATTGACTCAAGCTGTGCACTGCAGAACTTAGAGCTCCAGTTATTACCTGAAGCAGACTTAAGGATAATCAATGCTCATCATAGCTGTAATTACCTTTGCTTCATATAGAAACAAGCTTTTCAAAGAGTGGTTGCTACAGGAGATAAAACTGAAACAATGTGGATCAAACTTTGATTAGTCTCTACCTCATGTTCTGTCTTCAGTGACTCTGGAAGCCACCAACAGATGTGACAGTCACCTTCAATAAAGCAAATGGAAATCTTAGTAAAACAGTCCTCTACTGGCCTCAGTTTTATACCATTCAAATTTACCTAGCAGCGCATGAGACTCTTTAGGAAGAACGAAAGAGAAATATGGACTGCTAATTGTAATAAAGTTCTTAAGTAATGAATAATGATTTCTAGTGTCTAATTATCACCTGTTCTTTTTGGCTCAGGGGAGCCATTGCAGTGTACTAACTTTTGTGTTGGAGCATGTGATAGATTTAAATGCATGTAAAATCTCTGCAAAAGAGAACACACTCAGCCTGGAAAAGCAGGCGTAATATCCAAAAGCCACTGATGCTAAGGAAGTTTGGATCCAAGTGGTACAGGTTGTTTCTATATGTGTCTGTATCTTGTGTTTGAAATATGTTAAGGCCATCAGTATGAAAAGCTTCTGTCTCAGTGGTAGAGTGAATAGTAAATTGCTTTACATGCATTGGTATTGTTATTTCTGTAACTGCAAAATGCATAATCTCATGTGGGGAAAGCAAGATGATGTTAGCTAAGCTAAGGCCTAACTGAAGAAAAAACTGAAGCAAGAGGTACCTGATTAAACATGTTCCTCAAAGTGAACACATGTAGTGTAGATCTGGGTTTCATGTATTTTTTTAATTGATCTTTATCAGCTCTGGAGATTTGTCTTCTCCTGGGAAAGAAGTTTGTGCTAATCTATTAGCACTGTTGTGTGCTGAAAAGCCTAAAACAGTTGTGTGATCTTGGAAAAATTTGTGACGGCAGTCTTAGACTACAGGTCACTGAATAGTTTTTGTAAGTGAGAAATTAATGGAATTGTAAATAATCCTTTATAGTCATCATATCACCCAGAAAAAGTTCATATTGCTTGTAATCGGATCAGACTAATATTGGTTGAGTGCCAAGTGACAAAAGATACTGAATAAGCCTTTGTCTGATTTAATAAGTAACTCATCGGTGGCTCATAGCAGCTGAGCCTGAGATCGTGCATTGTTTTGTATATGTTTTATAAGTTTGAGTTTAGCATCTAATCTTTTGTAAGTGTGCTGAGGTAATCTGCATCAGAAGTATTGTATGAAACAATGAAAAGCTGCATTTTGCAAGTCAGAATAGGAGTTAAATTCTTAAATGTGGAAAGGGCATAATAGGGCTGTACATATTTTGTAGTTGTCACATTCCGGCTAAGATGCCAATGTCTGCCTGTCTCAGAACCTAGGACTCTTCAGAAACTATTTGACAAAATTAATGTTTGCCTCTCTTTTTCCATTGTCCCAATCAGGACTTGCAATGAAATGGGTTCAGAAAATTCAAACAAAGGGTTTCATTTATTAAACAGACAAATAAAATAGATTTTGAGATTTTCAGTGATAAATATAGTAACCACAAGATTGATTGATCCCAGGATTGACAAATCCTGGGTAACATCCAACACAGTAGCTCTAATAAAGAACAGAAATTAAGCAAAAGTTAAGCCATCTATTTAATGTGCAATTTTTAAAAAAGAAATTGTCCCTGTCTTGGGTAGAGGAAAAGGAGCACATCCTGTCAGTCATCCTCACATCAGTCTTTCCCTCCCAACTGCTGTTGCTACTGCTGCCATTCCTGAGTCTCTTGCTGTGGCACTTCTGTACCTCCTGCTGCTGGCCCTGGTGCTGATGCCTGCACCTGGGAGATGTCCCTCTTATGGGTTTTATACCCTATTCCCTGGCTTTCTCTGCGTTCAGGTGACTTTTAGCACAATTTGAGAGGAGAGTTGAGTAACATAGTCATGTATGATTAGCATTCATTCAGTTGGCTCATTAATATACTGAGGGATGTTAACTTTAATATTAAAAATTGCAGTTAATTAGAGAAAGGTCTTCACTCCAGCACTCTGGCATCAGCATCTCTTTTGAGGTTGGTTGTTACTGTATTTTAGACTAAATTCTAGTTTTAGCCAAAAAAGGCTGTTTTATCTTCACAAGACTCCAGCTTTGCAGATCTTCATTTAACATAAGCACCTCCTGATTGTAGATTACCTTGGTCCCAAAGCATACTAAATCTACTTTTGTTCCTTTTTCATAGTTATGTAGGCAGGTATCTCACAGCAGTCTAGCAGCAGAAAAGTTCTCTCAGGATTCAGGTGTTGTGTTACTGACTCTAATCACCAGTCTATTGTGTAGCGTTGCACAAACCATGAAGAGCACAACTTTTGTTGGTTTTGAACAAATAAAAATGGCAATGAATTTCAGGGTTTTAATGAAAGATATGTTTACAAATCACTCCTACAAACTCCTCTGTATTGCCTTTACTATTTATGAAGTACACTGGAAAGCATCCCAAGATGTTCATGAAATTAATATCAACAGAGTTCTTCATAGTCCTCATATTTGAGAGATTATTTTTTAAAATTATATCCCTATATATACATTCACAGGTACTTAGTGCTATTTCACAGTTACCAGAAAAGGTTAAAAAGAGTTAATATACATTTATTTTCCAGCACTGTTTTTTTTTTCTAATTTTGTGGGTTTTAAATAATTGCATCATACAACTCACCAAGTTTTTTTGTGTCCAACAAAGGATAAGAAAGTTCCTTGCATAATCTCAAGGCTAGTGTGAGGTTTAGAGCACAAGTATTTTGAGGTGCAGCTGAGGGAACTGGGGTTGTTTAGTCTAGAGAAAAGGAGACTGAGGGGGAGATCTTCACACTCACTACAACTACCTGAAGTTGTAGCTGGGTGGGTGTCAACCTCACAGGTAACAATTGACAGGAAGAGAGGAGGAGGCATCAAGATGCACCCTGAATGGGGTTGTGAAATGTTGAAACAGGCTGCACGGGGAAGTGGTTGAGTTAAAAGATGTATAGGTGTGCTAAGGGGTGTGTCTTAGTGGTGGACCTTGGTAGTGCTTGGATTCTAGTTGGACTTGATGTTCTTAAAAGTCTTTTCCAACGTTTTCCAACACATGTAATTCCATGATTCTATTCTATGACTGAGATATATGTAGATATATACATAGAGATACACACACACACACACACACACACATATATATACACATATATGTGTAATATGTGTGTGTGTGTGTATATTTCCTCTGAGAAGATGTATTAATTTATTAGCTTTCCCTCCCTCCCCCCACCCCCAAAAGACAGTATCAGACACTGAAAATTGTTTTATGTTTGTAGTCTGGGCAGTGCAACTGCTACCTAGTGTTTAATCTTAGTAAGAAAGACAATACATTAGAAGGTTTTGCAGGAAATTAGTGATACTGAGATGTCCCATGAAAACTGTGCAAATTTTATTTTTCTAATTCCTGGTCATACATATAATATTCTCATTACATTGTCAATAAGTTCCATTAAAATTGCTGACAGCTCTCTCCTCCTCTTCCTTTCCCTTTTCTTCTCCCTTCCCTGTCCCTCTCTCTGACCCTGTCCCTCCCCCTCTCTTCTCTTCCTCCATCTCCTTCTTTCCCTGTTCCCCACCTCTTCCTTCCACCCACACCTTCCACATCATTCTGTAGCTGCTTAAGGAGATAGCTAGGAAACGAAGAAGCATTCGTCTTGGGAGGGAAGTTGAATTAAAGCCATATATTGCAGCTCACTTTGAAGTTCTTCCTACGGAGTTCACATTGGGTGATAAGAAGCATTATGGTGGCTTTGAGAATAAGCAACTGCAGAGTGGGCAAGAATATGTCTTCTTTGTTTTGGCTGTAATGGAGCACTCAGAATCTGTAAGTTAATGTTTTTCAATCTCAAAATTACCTTTCCACACTCATGAAAACATTTTTCTGCCTATTCCACTTCCCAAAAGAAAGTTTTTTGCAATCTGTGTTAAAGCATCTCTAAAAGTGAGTATTACCTTGCTCAATTCCTGTTAATTCATTAAACTTTTATATTTTGCATGCATTTTTATGAGTTAATTCTATGTATAGCTGAAACCTGAATTCTATGTATATCTGTTTCATTATCTGTGTTGTGATCCTTCGCAAATTACGTGCTCTTCTGAGACTTGAACTCTACAGGACCATCTTTCTCAATAGATTTAAAAACGAGTTATCCTTGTGCTTTGGAAAACATCCAATCAATCTGAGATGTACAGCACTAGTCTCATGGTTACAGCCATTACAGCAATTGTTATCAGTGAATTGTTAGAAAGTTCGAAAATAATTCAGTAATAAGGAAAACTAATGAGGTGATCTAAATCATGAGCTTTCATTCCTTTTTATGTAATTAATCCTGTAGTCATGTCCCTTTATGCTTGTGTTAATCTACTGTATGCAATATAGTAAAAGAACTAGAAAGACAGAAACAGAACTGTTAAAGAAAGTTGCAGTTACACATTAACATTTTAACATAGTCTGTAATATGGTATCTTTCTAATTGCTACCTAAACCTGACAGGTACATTTGCTGGCTCAACCACTTGAAACTATTATACCAATAATCTGAATTCTAGTCAAATGCTTTTTGTGTGTAACCTTACCATTGCTTTCTTGATGTCAACATCATTTGCCTACTTATACAAAATAATGAATGACTTTTTGAATGCATAGCTTAATTACAGTTAAAGTGCCTCCTGGAAGCTCTAACAAATCAAAAATTCCCTTTTCACTTTATGACAGTGGCTATGTAGACAGAGAATTCTCAAGGTGCTGTGTCAGAGAGGTTAAAACTGGAGGAAGCAGACAACTTTTGGCTATAGAGTAGATGGCCAAAAATCTGTGTCAGAAATTACCTTTACTGAAATTGATCTTCTCAATACAAAGTATTCCTTGTCAACTTAGCCATTGGTCATTTCTTATAACCCTGAATTTTCTACCTAGCAGGGAGAAATCAGAATGAAAAATCAGAAATAAGTAGGATTGTAAATTTACAGCTGAAAAGGCCGGTATGGCACAATGTGCCCAGGAGCTGACTGTGGAAGATTTCAAAAGACATTACTAAACATACAATATGGACACTATCTGGTTTGGCAAACATCTGAAACATCACTATGATTAAGTGGTCAGAGAGTGGTAAGACTGAGCTTTAACTCCCAATGCTCCAGTGTATCTGCTGTCAGTATAGCTGGTTTTCAGAATTTAGTGCAAATACAGTAAATTAAAATAAATCTCTTCTCCTGGTTATCTTATTCTTTCTTAGCTGGGATTCCTGAACTACTATTGAACCAAGTTTGTAAGTCTTTTTCAAGACCTGTAATAAAAATCCTAGTTCAGTGATAATAAAGCACTCCAGGAAACCCAACAAACAAGTACAATCTGTTCTCCACTTCTCACTTCAATATACATCAAAGATTTAAGAGGCTTTTTCCTCAGCCTCTCCTGTCTGATTGTAAGTTTGCACTCAGCTATGGATCAGACCTCTCAGGTCAAACCAGAATAAAATAGCCACTATTTCCTTCTCACAGATTTGCTTCTGTTGGTTCATAATTCTAATTGCATCCTTAAGAAAGACTGAGTATTTGCCTTTCCTTCATATTCTACAATGGATTCCCCTTTTTTTTCAGTCTTAAATTCGTCTCCTTCTTCTGTAAGAACAATGGCATTTTTTAACCGATCAAAATACACCCTACTATTGCCATAGAATCCTTATCTAGGAACCTCCTATATTCAGTCCCCAGTAGTCTCATTCTTTCAAAAGTATCCCTTCATGTCTTGCCAGTAAGAATATCATTAAGCCAGTATGAAGCTTTAACAAAAACCAAAAATGAGTAACTGATGGGCTATATTCCGCAGTTTCTGTAATTTTCTCCTTCTCTGCTTAAGTTGCAAAGTGTTCCATGAAGGGCTGTGTTACTTCATTTGAAGATATATGGAGCACAAAATAAAGATAGTAATAACAACACAATGTTCAATTTGCAAGTTTGTGTACTGCCTAACTGGAAGAAAAATGGTACTTTCACATTGCAGTGTTCTTTGCATCACTCTCACTATGGATCTGTTTTAGGGTAGTTAGGGTAGTTAATATTTTAAATGCATTCCTATGTCATTAATAATATTTTTTTTTTTTTTTGCATAGACCATGTATGCAACCAGCCCTTATTCTGATCCTGTTGTGTCAATGGATCTTGATCCCCAACCAATTACAGATGAGGAAGAAGGCTTGATCTGGGTTGTTGGTCCAGTTCTTGCTGTAGTGTTTATCATCTGCATTGTAATTGCTATACTTCTTTATAAAAGGTAAGTTTAACTTTTTACCAATTTTCTGGTATATTTCCCATTTTATAGTAGTGTTCCCCACTATGTTCTTTTTTGTACTACAATAGTAGCTGTCATTGCTTCAGGATACTTCTGTAATTATTTGTGGTTTCCAGAACACCATAGAAATATTAGTAGATTGACTGAAAATTTCCAACCATTACAGGTACATGGACACATTTTTCTACTGATAACAGTCTATTAGAATTTCTGCATTTAAATATTTTTCCATTTGCATATTTTTGTGAAGTATGTGCTTGCATATAAATATGTATGGAATTTGCACATTTGACTTTTTAAAATGATTTTTTTTTAAATTGTAAAAGAAATACATTAGGGGTTGTGTTCAGCTTGATGTTAAAGTTTTCACTTTTGAGTTGGCATTTATTTGGCAGTGTATCTATATGAATTTGAAGCTCTCATCTGAGAGATTAAAGAAGTTCAGTATCTGTTTTGTACTAATCTGGCAATGAGATCAGTATTAATTTATTCTTCTTTCAGTGTCCATGACATAGATGTAGGTTTGCTATTACACAAAAGATTCTTCTGCATGAGCCTGCAGTGTGCCCAGGCAGCCAAGAGGGCCAGTGGCATCCTGGCCTGCATCAAGAACAGTGTGGCCAGCAGGAGCAGGGAGGTCATTCTGCCTCTGTACACTGCACTGGTTAGGCCACACCTCAAGTACTGTGTCCAGTTCTGGGCCCCTCAGTTTAGGAAGGAGGTTGACTTGCTGGAGCGTGTCCAGGGAAGGGCAACAAAGTTGGTGAGGGGTTTGGAACACAAGCCCTATGAGGAGAGACTGAGGGAGCTGGGGTTGCTTAGCCTAGAGAGGAGGAGACTCAGGGGTGACCTTATTGCTCTCTACAACTACCTGAAGGGAGGTTGTAGACAGGCAGATGTTGGTCTCTTCTCCCAGGCAGCCAGTACCAGAACAAGAGGACACAGTCTCAGGCTGCGCCAGGGGAGGTTTAGGTTGGATGTTAGGAAGAAGTTCTATACAGAGAGAGTGATTGCCGATTGGAATGGGCTACCTGGGGAGGTGATGGAGTCACCATCATTGGAGGTGTTCAGGAGAAAACTTGATAGGGTGCTTGGTGCCGTGGTTTAGTTGTTTAGGTGGGTTGGATTGGTTGATGGGTTGGACGCGATGATCTTGAAGGTCTCTTCCAACCTGGTTTGTTTTGTTCTGTTCTGTTCTATTCTATTCTATTCTATTCTATATTAAAACTATTTATGATGCATTAATTTATACATAGCAGCCTTTTACAGTGTGCATGAATTCACAGTGGTCAAATACCAATTCAAAAGTAAATAATCAAGCTCACAGTTTATTTTAATATTTAGCTTTTTTTCATAATACATTTCTTAAGTATGTTTATAAAATATAATTGAAGAATACTATAAAGAGGCTGTGACCTTTTTTGAATGTAGGTGGAGGGGCACACTCAGGATAATTTCAGTAAATGGAGTATATCTTCTAAAACTACTGGCTATGATGCTGTCATTCATATGTAAATATTTTAATTGTGCTACCCTATCTCCCTACCCACCCTAAGTGGATACAGTTAAGTACCTCTGAAGTAGGATGTAGAAAGCTAACTGTAGGTTTTGGAAAGAAGTTCAGCAGTTAAAAAAACAAAGCAAAGCAAACAAACAAACAAAACAAAACAAAACAAAACAAAACAAAGAAACCAACAAAACAAAACAAAAACAAAAACAAAAACAAAACAACAACAACAACAACAAACCACACAAAACAAAAAAAACACCAATCAAACAAAAAAAAACACCAAGGAAAACCAGTCCAGAGTTAACCTTAACTTTGGATTTGAGATAGCTGTCCCTTTACAGAATGGTCTATAATCATACAACAGCATAACACAGCATCTGTTGCTTGAAGATATTACATCTACTGAAGTTTTTTATTTATATCTACTGCCTCAGCTGATCTGATTCTCAGCCACTGGACCTTTGTTGATGTCTGTCACTTCAAAAACTGGTAATTAGAGATGTGTTAAATGTTAAATACTACTTTCTTTGGATTACTCTGAAATAATAAAAATATAATCTCTTCCATACTACAAAACAAGTCAAAACAATGGCATATAAAGTAGAAGTATGGAAAGAGTGGTCAAGCACTGGAGTAGGTTGCCCTAGTGGTGCTAGGTCAGTGGTTGGACTTGATGATCTTAGACATCTTTTGCAACCAAAACAATTCTATGATTCTATGTGTAACTGCTTCTGGAAATACTAACTAAATTTATGGAACCATAATAACATTCTTAAATTCTATTTACCAAAAAATTATAGGCATATTCCACAAATAAACTGGAAAAATTTGTTCATCAGAAATCTGAAGTGATTATCCTTCACTGAAAACGGGGGATGCATTTTCCGTTTGCTACTTACTATTGGTGCTAGAAATGTTCAGGCAAATGTCCACATGTTTATGTGCTGTGTTTGGGTTTTTTTTTTCTCTTTCCAGATGTAGTCTGTAACTTGTTACATTGCACTGATTTGGCAAATTACCTCTGAGAAATCATGATCAGAGTTTTACTGGTCTGTGGTCCTCTGTGAACTTTTCATTTCTGTAAAAAAATGTTTTAAAATGGTACATGTTTCATCTAGAGTATCCAAACTGGATGCAAGCTAACAGCCAGAGTTTCGTAGCTTTACTGTCTGTAGAACAGCAATAACTAGAGACTTCTAGCACAATGGTTTAAGAGAACAGTGAAATCCAATTTTTTAATTTACTCTGTTGAAGGGATTTACTGTGGCTACAGGAGCTGGGCATGGTAAAAATATACAGTAAAAAGCAGGATAATAAGACATTTTCGTGGATACAGGAAACTTCACAAGTATAAGTCTAGAATATATTGGGGCATACGTGCAATGGGTATGATGGAGACAAGAAGACAAAGCAGAGACAACACTTGCATAGTACGTTAAACATGAGAAATATTTGAAAGGGGATGTTGAAGAATGTGCAGTGGGAAATAATCATGTCTTTTTGAAGTTTGAAAGGTAGTAACTCAAATAATGATCAAATAATGATCAACATGCTTAGTTCCCTTCATGTATAGAAGCCTTTATAAGCAGACTTGGACCACGAATATAATACCGTACATACTGCTTTTACATTTTAATTTAAATCACAAACAGATTACTGAAGTCTCTAAAATAATTATTGTAAGAGGAGGAATCTTGCCATCCTTTCAAACAGGTATAATCACAGATATGCATGGGTTGATGTGAAACATATTTAATTGTCCCAAAGACTAGGAGTGTATGTGTGACTCCTTTAATATTTGGCAGTCAAGGATGAGTTCTCACAAGAGCAAAGTAAAGGGGAAGAATCATCTCACTACAAACTGGTTACACTTTTGGTGCAGCCTAGGATATGATTGGCCTTCTGGGCCTTCTGCACACATTGCTGGCTCCTGCTGGTTTTTCATGAACCAACACCCCCAAGTCTTCCTCCTCAAGACTGTTCTCAAGCCATTCTCTGCCCAGCCTATATTTGTACTTGGGATTGACCTGACCCAGGTGCAGGACTTTGCACTTAGCCTTGTTGAATTTCGTGTGGTTGGCTTGAACCCACCTTTCCAGTCTGTCCAGATATATGTGGATGGCATCCCCTGTCAGTTGGGCTATACAACTTGGTGTTGACCAATTTGCTGAGGGTGCACTTAGTTCCACTGTCCATATCATTGACAAAGATGTTAAACAGCACTAGTCCCAGTGCAGACCTGTGAAGGACTTATCACTGATCTCCAGGATATAAAGATTGTATCTGGTCGCTACTGTTCTTAAAGTCTGAATGCAAAGATACTGCTTAGAATGTAGGGGGGGGGGGCAGGGTTGATAGTGTATTAGAATATAGCACAAAATATCTGTTATAAAATATTCCAGATAGGAATGAGTGGCAGAGATATTAATAAAAAAATGCAATAATTTATGTATGCACAAACTATGCCACAAATTATTTACAGTCGATATGTACAGGTACCGGTATTCAGTTGGAAGAACTATCTCTACAGAGTGTGTATATATGGGCACTTTGAACAGCTTAAATGAATTAGAGAATTTAGAAATTTAGAAACAAAACTGAATTTGAAAAAGGGGGGAGGGGGGGAAGGGTGTGTGCCAATGATCGGTGAGCCCACAAAACAGAGTGGTTTGGCACAAACCTTAAGAGAAACTTTATAAGGAAATATTTGGTTTACTCACAAAGAACTTAGCAGAATCTTTCCTTGATACTGCATTTATAGTCCAGAAATTATGACACAGATGTGTTGTAATAAGGAAATTGAAAATGACGCTGAGGGCGTGGTGCTGTGCCATGTGGCTGCTGCTTCTCCCAGGGTAAAAGTTCCTGGAGCCTTCTGGGGAAACTTTGGAGGCTTTTGCAGCTTAGCCCATGGAGTGTGTTACATGAGAAGGGCTTCGCTCTCTGGGGGAAAAGCAATGTTGACAAGGTTCACAGGGCACAGCAAAGCGGCTTCTCTGTGAGGGCGGGGCGCAGCTCCTTCCACAGCTCGGGCGTTTCAGCCGGGACGGCTGCCGGTCCAGACAAAGCGCTGTCCCCACTCGGGGCTGTAGCAGTCTGGGATGACTAGTGCACACAGGCTACCACAGTTCCCCCACTCAGCAATGGGTCAGTCAACAGCTTCCACAGGACACGGGGTACAATCTGCACAACTGGCATGCAATGCAGCGTTGCCTGTAGCCAGGCAACAGTTACGTGCCAGGCAAGTGGCGGTGGTCCACAGCAAAGCGCTCTGGAATGGGGGTTCGAGTCCCAGGCAAAGCAGGTCCTTTGGCAGCGCAGTGCGTGAGACAAACACACACAAACACGGGCACGAGCACAGGTACTAGTTTACCAAAACAACCCCTAATTAACATTTGCCACAATGAATACTGGTACAATGCACATCCTTTGTAAACAGAATAATTAACCATTGAAGTGATGTTTTGCCAAATATAGTATAAGCATATGTTGTGAACAAGGCAAGCACAAGCATACCCTGTGAACTTTGTTTACAGCAGAGGTGGAAAACATACCCAGGCAGGTTGTTTACCTGGACTCAGTGGCACCTTGCCCCTTTGTCAATTTGGAGCCAAAATCCCCCTCACTCCAGAAGGGAGGGGGAAGAGGGGGTTTGAGCCAAACATGTAGGGATGTCTCCTGGCAATATCTGGGACATAATTTTGGACACAAGCATCATTCACCACAAGATCATTGCAGCTTATACTGAAAGTACCTCTTGTTGCCATTGAATGTAGCTGCAATATATCCAACACAACTGAAGCCAATTAGTGTACTGTGTTCATAGAACCAAAGTGTTGAACCTTCAGGAATTGCCCCATCCAATCTCCATTCCAGCCATGGTCAGAATATGGCCAGCTACAGTGCATGTCCACACAAGTTTCAATTTCTAAGAAATGAAACTCCAAACCTTTGTGGACAACCTGTTCCAGTATTTGACTATCCCTGTAGTAAAAAATATTTTTCCTAACCTACAGTAAAATTTCCCAGGATTTTTTAAGTTGGCATCTTTGGAAACACAGAATCACAGAAATGTTCAGGTTGGAAAAGACTCTCAGGATCACCAAGACCCCCTAGCTCCTCATAGGACTTATTTTCCATGCCCTTCACCAGCTTTGCTGCCCTCCTCTGCACTTGCTCCAGCACCTCCACATCTCTCCTGTATTGAGGTGCCCAAAACAGGACACAGTACTTGAGGTGTGGCTTCACCAGAGCTGAGCACAAGGGGGCAATCACCTCCCTACTCCTGCTGGGCACAGCATTTCTCATACAACCCAGGATGCCATTAGCTTTCTTGGCCACCTGGGCACACTGCTTGCTCATATTCAGTTGCCTGTCGATTAGAACCCCCAGGTCCCTTTCTGCTAGACAGCTTTCCAGCCACACTTCCCCAAGGCTGGAGTGTTATTTGGGGTTGTTGTGACCCAAGTGCAAGACCTGGCTTTTACCCTTGTTGAACTTCATCCTCTTAACTTCGGCCCATCAATCCAATCTATCCAAGTCCCTCTGTAAAGCCTCCTTACCCTCATGAAGATCAGCTCTCCCACCTAACTTGGTGTCGTCTGTGAACTTACTGATGACACACTCTATGTCTCATCAAGGTCATCAATAAAGATGTTAAACAGAAGTGGTCCCAGCACTGAGCCCTGAGGAACACCGCTTGTGACCAGCTGCCAGCTGGATTTAACTCCACTGACCACCACTCTTTGGGCCTGTTTGCCCAACCAGTGCTTTATCTAGTCAAGTGTGTGCTCATCCAAGCCACAAGCAGACAGTTTGTCCACAAGAATTCTGTGGGAAACAGTGTTAGAGGCTTTTTGAAAGTCTAGGCAGACAATATGGAATGGAATGGAATGGAATGGAATGGAATGGAATGGAATGGAATGGAATGGAATGGAATGGAATGGAATGGAATGGAATGGAATAGACCAGGTTGGAAGAGACCTTTGAGACCATCGAGTTCAACCTATCATCCAGCATTATCTAATCAACTAAACCATGGCACCAAGCACCCCATACAGTCTCTTCCTAAACATTTCCAGTGATGGTGACTCCACCACCTCCTTGGCAGCCCATTCCAATGGCCACTCACTCTTTCTATGAAGAACTTCCTAACATCCAGCCTCAACCTCCACTGGCACAGCTTGAGACTGTGTCCTCTTGTTCAAGTGCTGGTTGTCTGGGACAAGAGACCAACCCCAACCTGGCTACAACCTCCCTTCAGGTAGTTGTAGACAGCAATAAGGTCTCCCGGAGCCTCCTCCAGGCTAAGCAACCCAGGCTCGCTCAGCCTCTCCACATAGGGCTTGTGCTTCAAACCCCTCACCAGCTTTGTTGCTCTTCTCTGGACATGTTCCAGCAACTCAACATGTTTCCTAAACTGAGGGGCCCAGCACTGGACACAAGGTCTGGCCTAAACAGTGCTGAGTACAGGGACACAGTGACATCCCTGCTCCTGCTGGCCACACTATTTCTGACACAGGCCAGGATCCCATTGGCCTTCTTGGCCACTTGCGCACACTGCTGGCTCATGCTGAGCGGCTGTCAATCATCACCCCCAGGTCCCTTTCTGCCTGGCTGCTCTCCAGCCACTCTGACCCCAGCCTGTAGCAATGCATGGGGTTGTTGTGGCCGATGTGCAGAACCCGGCACTTAGATATGTTGAATCTCATGCCGTTGGATTCTGCCCATCTGTCCAGCCTGTCAAGGTCCCTCTGCAGATCTCTCCTACCCACTAACAGATCAACACCTGCCCCCAGCTTGGTGTCATCTGCAAACTTACTGATGATGGACTCAATCCCTTCATCCAGATCATCAATAAAGATATGAAAGAGCATGGGGCCCAGCACTGATCCCTCATCCATAGCCTTTCCCTCATCCAACAGTCCGGTTGTCCTGTCATAGAAGGAGGTCAGGTTAGTCAGGCAGGACCTGCTCTTCATAAACCCATGCTGACTCAGCTGATTCCCTGGTTGTTCTCTATATGTTGTGTAATAGTGTTCGAGATGATCTGTTCCATGACCTTCTCTGGTACTAGGTCAGACTGATAGGTCTATAGTTTCCCAGATCCTCCTTTCTTCCTTTCTTGTAGATGGGAGTTATTTTTGCTACCACCCAGTCCATTGGGACCTCCCCAGTTATCCAGGCCTTCAGGAAAATAATGGAATGGGGCTTGTCGAGCACATCTGCCAACTTCCCCAGCACCCTTGGGTGTAGCCCATCCAGCCCCATAGTCTTGTGTGCATGTAAGCAGCATAGCAGGTCACTGACCACTTCCTTATTTACTGTGATGACCTCATTTTGATTCCTCTCCCTGACTCCTAGCTCATGAAGCTGGGTGTCCAGGGAACTGCTGGATCCAGTACTAAAGACTGAGGAAAAGTAGGCACTGAGCACCTCAATTGAGCCTTCTCCTCATGTGGTGAAGAGGTTATTAAATTTATGAATATAAAAGATGAATTATGAAAATATTATTTTTATTAATTATCAAACTATTAATAACTGATGAATCACCAACTTATATACATGTTCTAGCGCACATTCGTGAAATACATTGCACAAGTGGCTTAATGTTATGATTAGAACTTAATTGAATTAGTTACAGATTATTTCTATATTTATATAACTAATGGTGCAGTTCCACCACTTGGCCACTAGATGGCAACGCGGTGGGACGCGGGCAGCTTCTGGCTACACACAGCGGTATTATAATCTTTCTATACGTCAGCGATTACTAGACGCAGATACTTTGAACTGAGTGCTAGTGGATGGAAAGCACGTAGAGGATACTCTGTAGCTGTAGTTGGTAGCAAAGTGGGGGTCTGGCAGACGACTGTCACTGGACTGGTTCCTAGTCGAGTTAGATGGTGATGTTGGGTTACTGTCTCCTCTCTCCGCAGCAGTGGAGAGGGAGTAATGGAACCTGGGCTTAGCTCAGAAGCAGGTTCCCTTCAGGACTCGGTCGATTCCCTCCAGATGACAGGGATCGGTCCTGGTCGGGGTCGGCCTGTAGGGTCGGCCCTCAGGAGTTGGCTTGCATGGCAGGGCGGGGCAACGGTTGCCAGTGCGTTAAGCGTCGGCTTCTCGTTTGCTGGGCTTAAAAGAACAGCGGGACGTTCGGAGTGGTCCCAAGTTCACTGCAGTATAGGCACAAACAATGATTTGGTCTTCCCTGAGGTTCACAGGGCTCAGAGTGGCACACATGGCAGCTTCTCTCCCGCTACAGCGGGGCTAGGCATAGGTGGACTCGGTCTCGATCAAGTCCCTTCTCCCCCAGCAACTGGGCAGGTCTTACCCTCAGGGGTTGGTCCAGTCCTCCGGTGGCACGGTAGGCTCTCCCGGTTGATACGACTGGCTGTGGCAACACTGGGCTTCTCGGGCTTAGTGAAGGTCTTCCCTCTGTGGAGATGATCCTCCAACTGCTTCTCATGATGTGGAGGCTTTCAGTATGCGTGCATGTATAACAGAAGCTAACAACAATAAGCTCAATGGCAGAGGCTGCGACTCGAGAGTTACTCTCTCAACCAAGCACAGAGACAAAGTGAAAGAGGGGGCAACTTGTTTACCAACTGAGGTGATACTTATAGATTCCTCGAGGCTGGGTTTGACCAATGGGCACTCTTATAAACACTGGCTTCAGCCTATAGAAAGCATGAAGCTAGAATTCTGCCCATATTTGGTGTTTGCGGGAGCACTGCATGCGCTGGGTGCATGCTGGCCTGGCTAATGCCTTGGCTTTTGTCTTCCTCCTGAAGGAGGGGGAACTTGTCCACATGCTGGGACAAGATTCAGTATCTGGGCATAATGTGCCTTCACCACACCTCATCCTTAGTCACTATGTTTCCCTCTGCATTCAACAAAGGATGGAGATTGTCCCTAGTTCTCCTTTTGTTGTTAATGAATTTACAGAAACATTTTTTGTTATACTTAATGGCTGCAGCTAGGTTGAGCTTTAGCTGTGCTTTGGCTCTTCTAATGTTCTCCCCACATAGCTTTACTACATCTTTATAGTCCTGATGAGAGACCTGTCCCCTCTTCCAAAGTCCATAGACTCTTCTTTTGTTCCTGAGGTCTTGCCAAATGTCCCTATTCAGCCAGGCCAAACGCATTCCCTGACAACTTATTTTTTAGCATACAGGGACAACCTGCTCCTGAGCCTGTAAGACTTCTCTCTTGAAGTATGCCCAGCTTTCCTGGACTCCTTTATCCTTCAGGGTGGCCTCCCAAGGGACTTTGCCATTGAGTCTCCTAAGCACGCCAAAGTTTGCCCTATGGAAGTTCAAGGTGGCAGTTTTACTAAGTCCTCTCCTTGTTTCCTCAAGGACAGAGAACACGGTCATCTCACGATCGCTGAGCCCTAGATGCTCTCCAGCCTTTACTTCCCCCACAGGTTCTTCCCTGTTCACAAGAAGCAGGTGCAGGAATGCACCTTCCCTGGTTGGCTCCCTCACCAGGAAGTTATCCTCCACACACTCCAAGAATCTTCAGGACTGTTGTCTCCCTGCTGTATTGTATTCCCACTAGACATCTAGGAAACTGAAGTCTCCTAAGAGAAAAAGGGGAAGCGATTGTGAAACCTCTCTCAACTGCTTATGAAAACTTTCATCTACCTCTTCATCCTGGTTGGGTGGTCTATAGCAGATTCCCACCACGATATCACTCTTGCTGGCCATGCTCCTGACTGAACCTTCATTAATTTGTATAGTTTCATGTTTCCCTAACCTAGAGGGCCACTCCATTACCTCTTTTTCCTTGCCTGTACCTTCTGAAAAGTTGGTGCTCATTGATTGTAGCACTCCAGTTGTGGGAGTCATCCCACCAGGTTTCTGTGATGGCTGCTAGATCATAGTTTCCCTGTAGCACAATGGCCTCCAGCTCCTCCTGTCCATGCTGTCCATGCTGTCCATGCTGTGTGCATTGTTGTATAAGCATTTCAGGGAGGGAGTTGAGTACATAGTTTTCAACCTTGAGGTGGGGTAGACTTTCTGGTTATCTAAGATGCCAACACACTGCTCCATAAGTGTTAGGTTACTACAGCTTGAGTTCTCAGTGGCAAGACCACCTACATCCAGGTTCCCCTCTAAAACTAGTTTAAAGCCTTGTCAGTGAGCCCAGACAACTCATGTGCAAGGATTCTTGTCCCCTTACGGGACAGATGAACTCCATCTGTCTCCATCGCCAGTAGACCTTGTGCCAAGAAAACTTCCCCATGGTCAAACCCCCCAAAGTTCTGTTGGTGGCACCAACCTCTAAGCCATGTTTTAATCACATGGATTTTTCTCATTCCTTCACTATTACTTCCTGTAACTTAGAGGGATTGAGGAGAACATCACCTCCCAAGCCCTCAAGTGACCTCCCCAAAGCCCTGAAGTCTTTTTAAATTGCTTTTGTACTCCTATGCATTGCCTCATCACTCCCAGTCTGCATAACCGGCAGCAGGTAATAGTCTCATGGCTTCACCAGATTGGGCAGTCTCTCTAAATGTCCCTAACCCATGCACTAGGTAGGCAGCAGACCTCCCTATGGAATATATCTGGCCTGCAAATTAGGCCCTCAGTTCCCCCAAGATGGGAATCCCCTACTACTACGACCTTTCCTTTTTACTTGTTTGCACTAGTCCTAAGTCGTGGGACTGGCTGACAAGTCTTGGGTGGCTGTGTGCAGGGACAATTATCTCTGTCCCTGTTTGTCTGACCCTCTTGTTTCAAGAGCCCCATACCTATTGTGTGTGGTCAACTGGGAAGACTGGGGGGTATTGGGTGGTGACTCACCTGCCTCTCCTGACTCAGTGGAGAAGGACCTGACTCCATTCCTCCCCATCTCTTAAGTTTTTTCCTATTTCCAGGTGACAAGAAATCACAGGATCCCCTGCTTCTTGTGCTACCCACACCTGCTGACCCTCCCCCAGGGATGGCAGAATCCGACTCTGCAAGTCTACCTCCTCTCCATATCCCCTTATGGTTCTTAGCCTTACAACTTCTTGAGGTCAGACACCAGGGTGAGCAGATCGTTCACCTGCTCACATCTAATATGTGTGTTGTCTCTGCAATCCTCCGTTGCACGTGCCAGGCTCCAGCAGTCACCACAGCCAGCGGCCTGGGCACCTACATGCCTGCTCAGAGCCTCTGCCTGGGTACCCACAGTTCTACTAACAACAGCCTTTGGACTGGTTGTAACCATGGCTGGATCTCTATCAATAACTGACATCACACACCCACATAACTTACCTTGCTTGTTGAATGACCTTGCTCAGTGTACAGGGGTCACAGACCCCAGTGAGCTACAAACAGCTGCGGCACCCCCTGGGGCAGCCACAATCACAGTTTGATCACCCTGTGCTGTGTCAGCAGTTTTTTGGGTGTTTGGTTGGTTGGGGTTTTTTTTAATATATGTGTTCCACCTGACTGCTATGTTTTACCCAGGCTACTGACCCAGCACATGCCACTTGCTGTGATCCAGTCAGACAGCAGCTCTCTTGCCAAATGGCAGTTGCATGGCTTTGTTCTCCCTGTGTTTAAATTTCCCACGGCTGACATCACTCTCCTGAGCAGGCATATAGGAAGATGACCCTGCTGACCCTTGCTGTCTGTTGAGGTCTTCTGTCCACAAAAAGCCCCAGAAAGAAAACAAAAATAAAGGACCTCTTGTCTCAAGCTCACCAATCCCAGTCCCAAGTCCCTCTCTTGCCAAATCTTGGCAAACAGGAGTGACATTGCCAGGGATCAGTTCAGTGTTCTGTGTCATTACAGTAGATATTTAATCTGCTGAGTTTAAATCTAAAATACAAGGATCCAAGTAGATTAGCTAAACATGACTTTTTAAATTTTGATTACGTTTTTGCCCCCAAGAAAATATTTTTTTTTGTGGATTCAAATCTTACTGTACAGTAAGATTTATAGCCAAAATCTCAAAGACAAACACTTGCCTAGATGTAGAGACAGTGCCAACTGGAAGCAATAACTAACTGTTATGAGGCCTATTTGAGTCACAGTTTGTATGACAAGGTGGTTTAGATATAACACTACCCTGCTGTAACCTACTTATAAATCCTTTTGAATAGGTGATGCACATTCGATTACACAGGATTTAGATGGTTAAGAACCCAGTTAATGAATGTTAAAGAGTTCTAGGAATTGGTCAATGTATCTCCAAAATGCACAGACTAGAAACAGTGAATGTACTGGTGAAGCATCCTTTTATGTCTTACCCACCTCCTCAACCCACCCCCCTGCCCCTCTTCCATTTTAACATATGAATTTATGTGGCTGTTCCTCCTTGGTTTTAAGAAACCACAAATTCTCTTGTTTCAGCTGTTCAGTTCTGAAGAGCAAAATGTTCCTCATTCTGTAACTTTCTCAAATCAGGCTTGTTTGTGGAGTGAATTTTTGTTTCTAGAGAAATGAACAGCATCTTCACAGATCTTGTGTTGTTTTACTCTTATAAAGTGAAGCTTTTTTATTTGGTTCAGAAGACAGGAGCCTACAGTGGTGTCCCCCAGAAATCAGTCCTGGGCACCATCCTCTTTAATACCTTCATTGATGATCTGGATGAGGGGATTGAGTCAGTCATCAGCAAATTTGGAGATGACACCAAGTTGAGAGCAGATGTTGATCTGTTACAGGGTAGAAGGGCTCTGCAGAGGGACCTCAACCGACTGGACAGATGGGCAGAGTCCAACATGATGACATTTAACAAATCTGGGTGCTGCACTTTGGCCACAACAACCCCATGCAGAGCTACAGTCGGAGTGGCTGGAGAGCTGCCAAACAGAAAGGGAACTGGGGGTGCTGATTGACAGCCACCTGAACATGAGCCAGCAGTATGCCCAAGTGGCCAAGAAGGCCAATGGCATCCTGACATGCATGAAGAATAGTGTGGCCAGCAGGAGCAGGAAAGTCATTGTGCCCCTGTACTCTGCACTGGTTAGGCCACACCTTGAGTCCTGTGTCCAGTTCTGGGCCCCTCAGTTTAAGAAGGACATTGAGGCTCTTGAACGTGTCCAGAGAAGGACAACAAGGCTGGTGAGAGGCCTCGAACACAAGCCCTGTGAGGAGAGGCTGAGGGAGCTGGGGTCGTTTAGCCTGGAGATTAGGAGACTCAGGGGAGACCTTATTGTTGTCTACAACTACCTGAAGGGTGGTTGTAGCCAGGAGGGGGTTAGTCTCTTCTCCCAGGCAACCAGCACCAGAACAAGGGGACACAGTCTCAAGCTGTGCCAGGGGAAGTTTAAGCTCGAGGTGAGGAAAAGTTCTTCACAGAGCGAGTTGTTAGCTGTTGGAATGTGCTGCCCAGGGAGGTGGTTGAGTCACCGTCCCTGGTGGTGTTTGAGAGCGGATTGGATGTGGCACTTGGTGCCATGAGGTCTGTGGTGATGGGTTGGACTTGATCTTTGAGGTCTCTTCCAACTTTGGTGATTCTGTGATTCTGTGAATCTTTTGAACACAGTGAACTTTGACATTCAGAATTATAGAACCACAGAACTATAGAATCATGGATAGTATGTGAAATCATAGATTCTACATAGAATAATATATTCTGTGGTTCTATGATAGAACAATAAAGTCATAGAGGGGTTTGGGATGGAAGGAACCTGACCTCCTTCAGTGAAAAGAGACATCTTTAACTAGATCAGATTGCTCAGAGCCCATTCAACCTGAACATAAATGTTTCCAGGGATGAGACATCTACCATCTTCAAGTGCTTCAGCACTCTCATTGTGAAAAATATCTTCTTTATATCTAGTCTGAATCTCTTTTAGTTCACAACCATTACTCATCATACTATTGCTATAAGCCCTACTTTGTTTGTCCCCATCTTTATTATGAGCCCCCTTTAAGTACCAAAAGGTTACAATTAATGTCTCTTCAGAGCCTACTCTTCTCCAGGCTGAACAACCCTGGACAACCCTAACTGTCTCAGCGTTTCCTTATTGGAGGTGAGACATCCCTCAAATAATTTTTGTGGCCCTTCTCTGGATCATCTCCAAGATGTCCATGTCTTTACTGTACAGAGAACTCCAGACTTTAGAAGGGTACTGTACATGGGGTCTTAGTAGAGCAGAGGGTCAGAATTATCTTCCTTGACCTGCTGACCACCATCTAGATCGTGAGCTATCAGAAAAAAGCATGCTTCTAAAGCAGAAAAAAAAATGTTAAAAAACCCCATAGAAATTAAAATGGGGGAATGTTAAGTGTGAGTAATGTCAGTAATCTGGTCCTTACAGACTCCAGAGTATAAAAGTTTGTACAGCTCCTGTTTATTTTTTTATTAAGAAGGAAAGATAGACAAATATTGTATTTATGCTGTGTGTATACTAAAACCTCTGAGTGGTAGATAATAAATTATTTTCCTTATTTAGCTGATCTTTATAGCTTATAGATCACTACAGATCTCTATAGATCTCAAGTATGTGACATTGTTTCTAAATCTAAAAAGGTGTGTAATACTTAATTGGAGAAATAGTTATGCTTACCTTGCTTTTCAGGTTACTGTTAAATTCTTGCCTTTGTATTACTTGGTTTTATAGAACAGGAGGGGGTTGGGGGGTGGTTTTGTTTTTGTTTTTATTTTTTGTAATTTAGTAAGAGTTTTATGTATTTGATATATTTAAACTTGTTCTTCCCTTGCCATTATCTCCCTCTTCTTCCCTTTCTGCTTTCCCCTTCACTTTCATCTTTCCTCTCCTCCCCTCTCTTATCTCTTTCTCTTGAATGTAAGAGGGAGCTACATCTTAGAAATACGTCATTGGTCAGTGTAATGTTAAAATTACTTAGATAGCTAAAATTAAACACCTGTTCTCCATTATCTTACTGGCTTAAATTTGAGGTGGCAGTACTTTGATGATAATGGATAAAAGAAAGTATTTTTTCAGCAGAAGAAGATTCACTTTGTGTTTAACCTTGTGTCCTCCATTTACTCTATGATTCCCAAGCATTAAATATTTTTATGAACTATCATTTCTTAATTTGGTTTAGTTATATATCTTTACTGTAAGTCAACATTTCTTCTACTGTTGTCATGCTTACTCTGTTTGCTACTGCTCAACTAACATTTCACCTTTTCTCCCCTCTTTGCTGCATTAAAATGGAGCAGTAAACCTGACAGGTGAGAAGTTAAAAGTAATTGCTCTTAATTTAATCCAGGAAAGGATAAAAAAAGGAGAGAAAAAAATAACAATGATATAAGACATCTATCAGTCAAAGCATCTATCAGTCTAAGTGGCTCCAAACATTAATCTATCAATATAAAGTCAGTTGAAAATTTTGCTGTGTTGTCTAAAGCACTGAAAAATAATGTAACATGTTGTTAAGTTTTACTGATGCTTATTTCTATCTCCATGAGGTACATCTTCAAAAGAGAGCACAACTATACAATGTAGACATAGTTTTGGATTTGTTGTAGTGAAGTTAAAACAGTGGTTCTCTGCTATAAGCAGAGCTGTGGAAGGAATTCATGATTGTGGTTGAAGTGTTAGCTGCTCTAAATAGAATAGAATAGAATAAACCATGTTGGAAGAGACCTTCAAGATCATCGCGTCCAACCAATGCAACCCACCTAAACAACTGAACCATGACACCAAGCACCCCATCAAGTCTCCTCCTGAACAACTCCAATGATGGTGACTCCACCACCTCCCCAGGCATCCCATTCCAATGGGCAATCACTATCTCTGTATAGAACTTCTTCCTAACATCCAGACTAAACCTTCCCTGGCGCAGCCTGAGACTGTGTCCCTTGTTCTGGTGCTGGCTGCCTGGGAGAAAAGGCCTGTCTACAACCTCCCTTCAGGTAGTTGTAGAGAGCAGTAAGGTCACCCCTGAGTCTCCTCTTCTCCAGGCTAAGCAAGCCCAGCTCCCTCAGCCTCTCCTCATAGGGCTTGTGTTCCAGACCCCTCACCAACTTTGTTGCCCTTCTCTGGACACGTTCCAGCAAGTCAACATCCTTCCTAAACTGAGGGGCCCAGAACTGGACACAGCACTCAACGTGTGGCCTAACCAGTGCATCTCAGTAATCATCATCTCAGTAATCTCAGTAATGCTTCATACATATAGGCTCAGTGCTGACGTACAGTTCTACAAATGAAAGTGATACAATGATCTCATTTATCTTTTCTTTTTCGCCCCTACACATCTGAAAGATATTGCATAATTAAGGAATTGTGATGTGTAGCCCAGAAACTTTAAAAAAAAATAAATTAAAAATAGAACAATCTTGAGACCATTCATAGAATCATAGTATCAATAAGGCTGGAAAAAACCTCAAAGATCATCAAGTCCAACCTGTCATCCAAGACCTCATGACTACTACACCATGGCACCAAGTGCCACATCCAATTAGCTCTTGAACACCTCCAGGGATGGTGACTCAACCACCTGCCTAGGCAGCACATTCCAACAGCTAACAACTCGCTCTGTGAAGGACTTTCTCCTCACCTCGAGCCTAAACTTCCCCTGGTGAAGTCTGAGACTGTGTCCTCTCATTCTGGTGCTAGTTGCCTGGGAGAAGAGACCAACCCCCTCCTGGCTACAACCACACTTCAGGTAGTTGTAGACAGCAATAAGGTCTCCCCCGAGCCTCCTCTTCTCAAGGCTTAACAATCCCAGCTTCCTCAGCCTCTCCATGTAGGGCTTGTGTTCGAGGCCTCTCACCAGCCTCGTTGCCCTTCTCTGGACATGTTCAATAATCTCAGCGTCCTTCTTAAATTGAGTGGCCCAGAACTGGACACAGGACTGAAGGTGTGGCCTAACCAGTGCTGAGTACATTCTATTGTCCTAGAAATATTCCAAATTTTCACAGTTATGACTAGAAGAGATTTCAGTGATTTGTTTTAGTTGACTCATGGAGTCATAAAATATTAGGGGCTAGAAGGGACCTCTAGAGAGCATCTAGTTCAACCCACTTGCCAAAGTAGGATCACATACAGCAGGCCACATAGGCATACCTCTCTGGGCAGCCTTTTCCAGTGCTCAGTCACCCTTACAGTAAAGAAGTTTCTCCTCATGTTGAGTGGAACTTCCTGTGTACCAGCATGTACCACTTGTTACTTGTCCTGTCACTGGGCACCTCTGTATAGAGACTATCACTTTCATCTTGGCACCCACTCCTCAGATGTTTATAGACATTGACAAGATCACCTTATAGCCTTCTCAGGACTAAACATCCCTGGTGTGCTCCGTCTTTCCTCATAGGAGAGATGTTCAAGTCCCTTAATCGTCCTCATAGCTCTCTGTTGGACTGTCTCTAGCAGATCCCTGTCTCTCTTGAATTGGGGAGCCCAAAACTGGGCACAGTATTTGCAGGTGTGGTCTCACCAGGGCAGAGTACAGGGGACCAAAATCTTTCTTAGACCTACTGGGCACACTTTTCATGATGTGCCCCAGGATGCCATTGGCCATCTTGGCCACAAGGGCAAATTGCTCTCCCATGGATAACTTGCTGTCCACTAGAACTCCCAAGGTTTTTGTCCATGGAGTTGCTTTCCAGCAGGATGACCCCTAGTCTGTTCTGGTGCCAGATTGTATTCCTCCCCAGATGCAGCACTCTACACTTGTCCTTACTGAGGTTCATGTGGCTCCCTTTCAACCAACTTCCATTAGGGAACACCACTGGCCATATGCTTCCAAAGGGCCCTGTGCTGCTTATCACAACCCTCTGAACTCTGTTGTTGAGCCAGTTTCCAATCCACTTCATGGGCCAATGATCTAACCCACTTTTTTTTTTTTAGTTTCCCTACAAGGATGTTATAGGAGACAGTATCAAAAGCTTTACTGGAGTCAAGGTAGATGATACCCACTGCTCTCCCTTCATCTAGCCATTTGGTCATGCCTTCATAGAGCACTTTTAGATTAGTCAAGCAAAATTTCCCTTTAGTAAATCCACAGTAGGTTAATTTGAAGTTGTGCTGCCCAGTACTGACTTGCAAGGGGAAAAAAAGGTAGGTGATGCATATATCTAGACAGTTCCACCGATCCCTATACTTCAGGAGAAGAATAGGTGGAATGCTTTTTGTATCAAAACACCATTTAAAATTTTTTGTTTGTTTGTTTGTTCCCATAAAATCATGGAACTAGTAACTTTCAAATAAATTCTGCAATGGATGTTGCTGATTGGCTTCTTTTCAGAGTCTTTAGCATCTTGCTATATGAACCTTTCATGAATGAATGCCACTAGGTATTCATCATTTCAAAAAGAGCAAGAATTCAGTTGGAGCATTTTTAAGAGGGAAGCCCAGTAGAATAATAACAGATTTACCATCATCACATTGTGAGTCAATTAGAAAAAAAGATACAGAAGCCCTCTAAAACCAGTGATATGTTAGTGCAAATATTGGACACCTGTAAAAGATTGTGCTATCATAAACCTAAACTGTTGGTGTTTGCAGATTTGTTCTATATTACATAAAGAGCGTCAACCAGTTTGCATCTTTGTTAAGGAATTCACAGAGGACTATTGAAGAATTCTTTTTCAAATTTAAGAATTACAGCTCAAGATTCTTAAATTAAATGCAGAGTGGTTAGATACTCTTCCTGTAACATGATTCTCCATAATATTATAGTTTTAAATGATGGGAGTCAATTTTAACAGAAGAGACAGAACATGCATGTTCTCTAGGTAGAGAAGTATACATGATTATCTTTTCCCTTCCCTTCCCTTCCCTTCCCTTCCCTTCCCTTCCCTTCCCTTCCCTTCCCTTCCCAAACCTTCCCAAACCTTCCCTTCCCTTCCCTTCCCAAACCTTCCCAAACCTTCCCTTCCCTTCCCAAACCTTCCCAAACCTTCCCTTCCCTTCCCTTCCCTTCCCTTCCCAAACCTTCCCAAACCTTCCCAAACCTTCCCAAACCTTCCCTTCCCAAACCTTCCCAAACCTTCCCAAACCTTCCCTTCCCAAACCTTCCCTTCCCAAACCTTCCCAAACCTTCCCAAACCTTCCCAAACCTTCCCAAACCTTCCCTTCCCAAACCTTCCTTTCCCTTCCCAAACTTCCCTTCCCAAACCCTCCCTTCCCAAACCTTCCCTTCCCTTCCCAAACTTCCCTTCCCAAACCTTCCCTTCCCAAACCTTCCCTTTCCAAACCTTCCCAAACCTTCCCTTCCCAAACCTTCCCTTCCCAAACCTTCCCAAACCTTCCCTTCCCAAACCTTCCCTTCCCAAACCTTCCCTTCCCAAACCTTCCCAAACCGTCCCTTCCCAAACCTTCCCAAACCTGCCCTTCCCTTCTTTCTAGTATTTTTCTAATTTTTTCCACTTCTCTTTTATTTTGTTTTTACTTTTCTTTTTTTCCTTTTCTCTCTTTTCTTTTTTTTTTTTTTTCCCTATTTCCCTTCCTTTTCCCCTTCCCCTTCTGTTCTTTTGGATAGATGTAAACATTCATACAGAATCTGAGACTTGAATATATGGGTATGTTCACATCAGATTATGTAGTGCAGCACTTACAGAGATGACAGGCAAGAAAACAGACCTCTTCACAGAAAGTGAAAGGAATAGGTAACTTCTAGGATAGGTATCTTCTGTACTATTGTTCTCTGCCATATGGAAAGTACTCATAGGATACAGTTTATTTTTTATACAATACAGAGCTGTGCATACAAAACACTAAGTATTCAATGCTAATAACATGGTGTGTTCCTTCTTAATTACATGTTCATGTGCAAGAGTTGGCTACTCTATCTAGTTTTAAAAATAGAGATAGTATGAATTATTGTAAGTTTCATGTTAATTCTTTTAATTCTTACTTATTCGGGCACCCAGAACCGTGGTAGATCAGTCTATGGCAGAATGCAGCTATTTTCCCTCTGAATATATTTAGATTAATTTTCCATTGCAAATTAAGGCTGCCCTACCCACCATGCATAATTATTTTACCTTAGCACTGGATCAAATTACCTTTCATAAATAAGCATCTCACCTTTAGAATATAATGTTTTGTCAACATTAACACATTTATCTTATGTTTACTTATATTCACTTTCTCCATGAAGGAAGAGGGCTGAATCCGACTCTAGAAAGAGCAGCATACCCAACAGCAAGGAGATCCCCTCTCACCATCCCACAGACCCAGTGGAACTGAGACGCCTAAATTTTCAAACTCCAGGTAAGAGACAATAATAGCTCTCTGAGAGCTCTGTGTTCACAAAGTGCTTAGCAATAGTGTTACAGAACAGAAAGAGTAATTGTTTAAAAAAATATATTTTGGTTGTTTATGAGTTTTTCAAGAATGTATTCCTGTATTTGTTTTGGAAATTATTTTGTATTTTATTTATTTAGAGAAAAATACTGCATGAAACAAGAGATCTGTAAAGGACCCAAAGTCACATGTGTTGCATGGAGGTATTGCATGTGCTAAAATTCCAAGTTAAACCTCACAACACTATAAAAGGTGATTTGGAAATATGTATCACTCTATTTATTAACTTTATTCTCACAGCTACTTCTTTGTAAATAAGGTTCTGTAACATTTTGCATTATGAGGTAATCCACTGACATCACTTGAAATTTCACTGCATTGCAGATGTACAAAACAGAAATGAAGCACTAACAAGAGAAAAGGTCTCCTCTTTTAGAACTATGCAATAGAATAGAATAGAATAGAATAGAATAGAATAGAATAGAATAGAATAGAATAGAATAGAATAGAATAGAATAGAATTAACCAGATTGGACATGACCTTCAAGATTATCAAGTCCAACCCATCACCCGACACCATCTCATCAACTAAACCATGGCACCAAGTGCCTCATACACTCTCTTCTTAAACACCTCCAGTGATGGTGACTCCACCACCTCCCTGGGAAGCCGATTCCAATGGGCAATCACTCTTTCTGAGAAGAACTTCTTCCTAACATCCAGCCTAAACCTCCCCTGGCACAGCATAACACTGTGTCCTCTTGTTCTGGTACTGGTTGCCTGGGACAAGAAACCAACCTCCCTTCAGGTAGTTGTAGACAGCAATAAGGTCTCCTCTGAGCCTCCTCTTTTCCAGGCTAAACAATCACAGCTCCCTCAGTCTCTCCTCACAGGGCTTCTGCTCCAAACCCCTCACCAGCTTTGTTGCCCTTCTCTGGACATGTTCCAGCAACTCAACATCTTTCCTAAGCTGAGGGGCCCGGAACTATGTGTTAGTTTCAAAAGGGATATAAGCATGTCAATAGTTCTGAAAGTACAAACAACACACTCCCAAATACTTTATTTACTTACTTTATTAAGCATTGTTTTCTTTAAGCTCTTTGGTTTGATAGTCAAGAAACACCAACAGAAAAATAATTAAGTTAATATTGATTTTTAACCACCTTTTAATTAGTTTATTTTAAAATAAATAAAAAAATGCACAAGCTTTATTTTAATCATGATATATTCCAGTAGAATTATTTTCTTTTACAATATACTTGCACATTCCCAGTCTCATGCTCATTACTTACTCAGTCTTCCTTTGTCAAATTTATTGCATTAAGTACAAAAATATTTTACTTACAAAGTGATAATAAAGGCAGGAAATTAAGTATTTGAGGCATTGAGAGATTATCTGCAAAAGTTGATATACTAAATATTACAAAATGGTTAACTGAACTTGTATATGTCATTTCTGGTCTTTGGAAGAGTGGCTATTTTTAAGATAGTATTGCTTCAGCAAGAGTGAATCTTCAGAGACATGAATTTGGAATGAAAGACCTAACATCCTCACTGTATGGATATGGCACAGGTAGAAAGGGAAGAGTCAGAAGGCTTGAGTTTTTTAGTCTATTGCTTGCGTTTTTAGTCTATTACAGCATCACAGAATCACAGAATGTTAGGGATTGGAGAGGACCTTGAAAGATAGAATAAACAATGCATAGAATAAATCAGGTTGAAAGAGACCTTCAAGATCATCACGTCCAACCCCCTTGCCAGGGCAGGATCACAGGAATGCATCCATGCAGGCTTTGAATATCTCCAGAGAAGACAACTCCACAAACCCCACAGACAGCCTGTTCCAGTGTTCTGTCACCCAATACAGTACACCAAATACTTTTAGTAGCTGGGGAAAATTAAGTGTGGTTTAGGAGAGCATCTTTTAGCTTAGTTTCCTCTAAATATGGGAATCTTGTTAAAGTATTCTGGGACAATAGGAATCTATGAATTCTACAATATGAATCTGAGTGCAGTAAATGGAAGTGGTTGGAAGTTTGGATTCACAATAGCGCTTTTGAAACAGCAGTGTTAACATAGACTCATTCTTACCAAGCAAAGGTTTCATGTTATCCAGCACAAGTTTTTAAAGGCTGTTACAAAGATGGAAGCCTACATGCCAGTCTTTGAAACATGAAAAGAAAAATTACACTTCTTACAGCTTAGCTTATGCCTAAAACAAGTCATTATCTGTATAGACATATGTACTGAATAGAGTGGATAGCTTAATAATGAGGTATGTAAGAGTCTTACATGTGAATTTAGCTATCATCACAAATTAAACTAAAATTCAGGCAGATAAAAAATGCTGCCAAGAATTAACAACTTTATGTATAAAAATAATTTAGTGTAGTTAATTCTAAATTTATATTTTAACCTCACTGATCTGAAGAGAACTGGAGAGAAGTGCAGGTATACCTTTCCTTGCCATGCTATAGTTTATCTAGGACCTGTGCAGCTAGTTGAGCAGAATGGCTGGAATACATTTTACTATGAGGTCTTTCATGTTATCATGAATCTTTTCACAAAATAGAGGATTAAAGTTATTATTAATAACATAGTACAGGAATCAAATTATTATCCCTTTTCCCACTACTGCACAACCTAAGACCCCTAAGCACAAGTCAGACCATTGTGTTACTCAGCATGCAGACAAATACCAAATTCCTGCTCTAGATTTGTCTTGCTGCGTAACACTTGATAATTAACATGTATATTACCGTAGAACCAGCGAACTCAAGGTGCAATTCTTGTGCTAATAAAAGCACAACCTGACAACTTAAAATAACTTGAGTTAGGGCTATCATTTCGTTAAAATGGTGGTGAGGGGCTTGGAACACAAGCTCTGTGAGGAGAGACTGAGGGAGCTGGGGTTGCTTAGCCTGGAGGAAAGGAGACTTAGGGGTGACCTTATTGCTGTCTACAACTACCTGAAGGGAGGTTGTAGACAGGCGGATATTGTTCTCTTCTCCCAGGCAGCCAGTACCAGAACAAGAGGACACAGTCTCAGGCTGCACCAGGGGAGGTTTAGGTTGGATGTTAGGAAGAAGTTCTATACAGAGAGAGTGATTGACGATTGGAATGGGCTACCTGGGGAGGTGGTGGAGTCGCCATCGCTGGGGGTGTTCAGGACAAGGCTTGACAGGATGCTTGGTTGCATGGTTTGGTTGATTAGGTGGTGTTGGATGATAGGTTAGACATGATCTTGAAGGTCTCTTCCAATCTGGTCTGGTCTATTCTATTCTATTCTATTCTATTCTATTCCTATTCTATTCCATTCCTATCCCTATTCTATTCTATTCTATTCTATTCTAAAATCTGGCTGAGTTTAGCTTAAATATTTAGAACCTGCTGAAATGCTTACACAACTGTTATTTAACAGTCTGTTACTGAACATGCAAGACAAAGCTTTTCAAACAAAGTAGGATAGCTCTGTACATTCAAGATACCAGTTCTGTTGGTTTTGCTGTTCTTTCTCTTTCAGATGTGTGTTATTTTCTTACCGGGTAGCAAAACCAAATAGTAGAGTACTGCTGGGGCAAAGCTGGTGGTTGAGAAGAAGGGGTTGGGACTGTTGTGACTGTGTGTTACATTTCTTTTACTGAGACATTTGCAGTCACCATATAATGGCCTTATCTACTTTGTAAGATGTTAAAGATTTCCAAACATTGCCTACCAAAAAAAAAAAAAGATGGAGTGTTGAATGTATTGTAAGAATCTAGATCACTCCAACTGCATCGGAATACATGAGTTGACATCATTGTTGTTATAATGGTCTGTTGGAGCTCTTCAGGGACACCAGTTGATTCCAGTGTTAGTGGGGGAGGGGGGAAAGTTTTTAATGAATCCATAATGTGAAAAAGATTCAGTTTTCACTGGTAGAGGTGAAGGAGCCACTTCTATAAAATTCTGGGTTGTCATAAACTTTAATGCTTTAAAAGATTTCCAAACATCCTCTTTCCAAAAGTGCTAGCAATCATATAAGTTGTGCAAGAAAGGATCTGATCAGTTGCAATTATCAAAATAATTTGAAAGTGAACCCCTTTTTGTGTTAAATCTAAATTTCTAACCACAAATCTAAAGCAGTCCTAGTAAAGGTGGTTAGCCGTAACTTTTTGGAAGAAATTATAGGAAAGCAATAGTTTATCTTTGGTGATATTTAGGCAATGATTTTTGCACAGTTGTGTTGCACTCATTATAAAATTGCCAATTCAACATGAAGATGTAAAAATCCACAATCTAAAATTTGCAGCACAGGAAGTGTCCCACTTTCCTTTAGCTTTTTCTTGTCTTGTCATCATAGAACTTTGTTCTTCACTAATGTAGTAGTTACTTAAAGAGTTTCCTATCGTAGCTTGTCCATGAAGGATCAAAGGCATGTCTGGATTCACTCTTTACTGGATGGAGTAACTCCATAAATAAATATGACATTTTCTCTTGACATTTGGTATAGCCCACAGTTGTACATCTGAGAAAAAAGCACCATGTCCATATGTGTTATCCAAAAGTGTATATTTGTTAGATAAACCCATATGCTATTGAATGCATTACAGCTGTGCCACGTTTTCTTTGAGGAAACATGAAAATAGCCCATCTCTCAGTAGCATACAGGATTTAATTTGTAAGTCTATTATCCTTCTGAAACTGGAGTAGCTGAGGAGAAGTCAGTCACATTCTTCCCATTCTGCAAATTTAAATACAGGATAAAAATCATTAAGGTAATGCACAAATGTTGACTCTATGCCACATGGAGAGTGAAGGTAGAGGAGGGGCTACAATTAAGCCCTTAAAAAAGGTATCATCAAATGAGGAAGCACAGCTTTGCATTGAGGAAAATAACTGATGTTAAGTGGTTTGTGTGGGTTATGAGAGACCCAAGGCTCAGGCAGAGACTTAAATCTGCCAATCAGCCAAAAAACTCAGCTGAGTCATTCCTCAAAATTGACTGTTTTTTCTCCCCATTTAAGTATAAAATGTGTCACACTTAATTGGGTAATTGGGTGCCAATTAAACTATTACCTCATTATCTCTTATCAACTAAATAAGATCCTTTGAAATACAAGAAAAATAAATAGAATTATTACATCTCTGCATTAAAGACTCTGCTTTTTCTTTAGACAAGTGTTCACAAAACACTTATTCCTTAGTTTCCTGAGAAGGTTCCTCTAATTATTTCCAAGACAGGGCAAAGAAGAGAATAAAAATGGTCAAGAGGGAAAAGTTGTACATAATGATAGTGGAAAAAATTATGTTTAGATTTAGTCACTTGCTTTGCAAGATAGCAGGAAGTTTCTTTCCTTAGCTTATCCACGCAACTTCTGTTTATGAGAAACAGAACATGGCAAAAACCAGACTGGAATAGCTTTCCGACAGTGACCAATCCTACATAGAGCTCTTCATGTGAACTTGACTCATATGAACGATGTAGGTAGGCATCTAAAAGAGGTACAGGCTTAGAGTGCAAATGGCACTTGTCTGAGTTCCCATGTGATTGCTTTCAACACTAGAGGCAATCAAAATATCCTTATCTGAGAAATGGATTTTAAAGTTCTGCTCCTCAAAAGACTATATATGGTTTTCCCCCTTAATCATAGTCAATAGTTTTACAATGTGTTATTGTATTGAAAAATTTTAGATCAGGGTCTGAAAACTAGGTGTTCCCTTTTCTCAGTGTAGACAGCTTTTCCTCCTCACTCAGAGCTGAAAATTCTTCTGCGAGCCTACAGAGCCCCTCGGGCTGCTTGGTAACACTAAGTCTTTGTTATGGAACAAAAAATATTTAATACTAACATAATGAATCATGTTTCAAAGACCATAAATTCTTCTGGAATAAAAATGTCTTAATTTTTAAATATATGCACATTGATAAGTATTTTATAATAGCTTTTGCAGAATTAGGTATTTCTCTAGAGCTAATCTTGTGAATTTTGCTCTATACACAAAATACAGGGTTACTCTCTGACTTAGATCTAGCTGTACGTAAATGACATTTTAAAGTAACAGCAATATTTTTGACAAATATGTTAAAGGCATCTTTGATAAATGTCCATGGGTGCCAAATTTCTCCTGAGTCAGGGTCATCTTTAATTGTTCCCATCTTCCATATCCGATTTTTATATATGTATTTTGTTCTAGCTTTTTGGTAAGGGTAAATATTAGTAACAGTAGCCTCTTACACTGATTCCTTCATTTTTCTGTAAAGATACATCTAAATAAACATAGATTGGTATATGTGGGGTGGAGAAGGGCTGTTCTGTGTTGCAATAGCTCAGTTTTTAACATCACAAGAGTATTGTTTCAGTGTGGTCCTGAAGTACAAATCATTTCTTAAAGAAATTTATCTGAAAACAATGTGTCATATTTTCCGTTTCTGGATTTCGGTCTGTATGCAAGCAGCTTTTGCATTTTTTTAATAGCTAAATTTTCTTTTGATTGTGGACATGTGCACCTGAAGGTCCAAATTTGTAAACACATGTTTTTAAATGCCCTTATCATAAAATCCTGACAATTAACAAAATGTTTACATAGATAGATAGATAGATAGATATAGATATATATTATGTGCTAATAACAAGTCCAAAACACCCACTTATTTCTGTGGGGTAAAGAAGTATACTTAACAGGTTTAATTTTTTGCTAATATGCAGATGATTTGTGACCTTGCACTCCCTGCTTTCTGTTGAAATTTTGGTACATATGGTATCCCATATTCCCTAGTCATTTATCTACCACAGATTAACTGGAATTCTACACTGTATTTAAACCATAGATTCTCATTTAATTTTTGTGGAGGGGTTACTACTACGCTGCATAAGATCAATCACATTTGGTAATCTTCTATACCTAGAAATAAAAACGTCTTAGGGATACAATTTCAGCTGTTTTTCATGTGGTGGTTTTGTTGTGTTTTGGTTTTGTTTTTTCTGTTTGAGTTTTAAAGTGTTTTTTATCTATTCATTTCCTTGTTGGAAAGAATGTTTTCAGCATGGTGTTTCTTTTGACTTTCTAGCATGTCACAGGTTCTGTTGTAGTTTAGCTGCAGTTTGTCTTCAATTTTTTTGTGTTTTCATAGTACATGTTGGTTGATGTGAAGGTGTGTCAGTAAACATATGTATTTTCTTATTTATTGCCACAAAATAAGTGTATTTAGATGTGGTTTTGGTGGGTTTTTTTGAGTCAAGCTCTACACCTGCCATTCACGTGCAGCTCACATTACAGTCACTAGAAGCCTGATGATTTTTCATAACATATGATAAGAAATAAAAATGTTCATTCATAGCATATGATACATTTTATGATACTGAGACTGGTTACATTAAAATGTCCTGCAGCAGTTCTTTTAAGAAGTAGCTGCTTTTATCATCCCAGTGGAGTACATTTTATATATATAAAAGATGAAAATATACCAAATGCGATTCATTCACTTTATAAGTTATCTGCAAAATACTATTTGAAGTTAGTAAATGTCCAAGTGTACATGCCTAAAATGAGCTGTGGAGACAAGGATTATATGCAGTTGAAATTTGTCAGTTTAAGAACTTGTAAGTAGTTCCTTTTTTTTCCTTAGAAAATAAACTTCTATGTCAACTTTCATTGTACACAGTGTTTAATGTGAAATCTCCCCAAATGGCATTTAAAGGAGCATATGAACAAAAGCAGTTTAAGAAAGAGTGTACGTTCAGTTTTGTTTTTTTTTAATTCCTTCACAGTACCTCATTATTGAAGTTTTTGTTCATGATAGTGTTGATTTAATTAGGTTCATCATGTAGTGAGCCAGTCTCATTCTATTTGTGCTTTACGTTTACAGTAGGGTAACTGGACCTTTAAACATCTTAGCTGAGTTTCCAAATGCTGTTTTGTGCATGTCTGAAGTGCCTATATGTACAAGATTGATTGCTTATGATGGTCTACTGCTGTTACTAATTTGTTTCCCATTTCCAATTGGCTTTTACTTTTTACAGCTTTGAGCAGTAATTCAGTCCCCTACGCCTCCCTGATTGGCTCTGTGTCCTCCCTCTCTAGCCAAACTACCACTCAGTCCTTATATGATAATAACTCTCTCCCACGATTCGCTCGAAAAGGTCTAAACATCTTTGTCTCTATTATTTTCTCTGTTCAAGCACTGGTTTAGATGTACATCAGTCCACCTCCATTTCTGGATCAATCTAGAGTTCTCTTGTGCCTTCTCACTGACATATTTTCCAGAGGGGTGCTTGATCTGGATCAGTGTAATTATCAGATGACTGTCACCCACACTCATTTTAAGAATAACCAAGTTCTATTATGTGAAATTTCTGAGAAAATGGGAGATGAACTGATTCAAATGATTTAGTACTTATAGACTGATTTCTTAATTTAAATTTATAAGGATCTCCCCATTTTATCTGAATATTCTCTTTTGTTATTTGACAACTTGCCTTAAGACATGCTTTAAATAACTTTGAATTATGAAAATAATACATAAATATATATGTATAGGGTCAGAAGAATTAGGGCCAGTGCTTCTGAACATTATATTGGACTCTTGTATAATGCCCGAAATGTCAAAGACTCAAAAAGAGAACAAAACATTTAAAAACAAGAATAAAGAAAAACATGCTCTGGTGTGACTATATTGTAACCACATGGTAATTTTCAGCTATTTTTACAGGAAACGCAAGTTAACTGTCTTAGGCATGCTCTTGAAATTCACGGTGACAAAGCAAACTGCATTGTGCAACATGGCTTCCAGCTTGAGCCCCCTTGAGTCATCACTGTTTTCTCTTTGTAATTTCAAGAGATCCTGGGGTTCACTAGCTTAATTTTTCTAGCCAGCTCTGATTTCTTCCTGCAAGCAATTGAAAACTCACTTTCATTTTAGGTGTGATAGTATAAAGCATGAAGAGAAGAATGTAAGCATTTTGGAGAAGGGTCATGAAGACTAATAGCATGAAACAAACATGTTCACAAATTTTTGCCTGGCAAATCTTCAGCTGGCAGATTGTTCTAGTTGACCCCACATCTTTTATTTCTTTTGCCTTGCTGTCCCTGTACTTCTTTCCACAACCATCTACATCTCCGATTCCCTGTTCCTCCTCTTTTCCACTTTCAGTATCTTCATCAGTGGACAAAGATGTTTACACCTGAAGTAGATTGTAGGTACTTCTGGGGGTTGATAAATGGGGTTTGAGTTTAAGCATATTTTAAGGTAGTAGTGCAGTCAGCTTGTAAGTCCAGCCAAACTGAACACCCCCTGCCTCTACAATCTGCTACTAGTGAAAACATTTTTGAAGCTCTAATTGTCTGATGTCCAATGTTGTCTTCAGTGACTGTTGTCTGAAAGCAGTGGTGCATGTTTATTCCAGACATTCATAAGTTGCATGTCAGTCATCTCAAAATTTCATGAAATATTTAAGTATTTCTAATTTGGTCAGAATATGAATTCAGTCTTCTAGACCCTGATGCATTATTACTAATCCTCAAGCTGTCCATTTCATTTTTTATAATTTATTTTATGAGCTAGTTTTTATGTTAGTTTGAGGTTTCTTTGCTTTTTACCATTTCCTTTGCAGGTTCAAGTGTCTCTGGTTACCTTGGTAACCTTCATCAAGTTCGTTTTTCTTGATTATGCATAAGCCAGTTTGTTTTCTGTCAAAACACTATTCTTTCCCCTTTAGGGCTCTTTCAGTGTCTGTTTCTCAGCTCACTTTTCCTCATCTAATTCAATAGAGTTTCCATTTCATGCAGTGCAGGAGAAGGAGTTTGAAATGACATTAAGAGTCATTACTCAAAGCAGAGGTTGACATCAGGTCTAACTGTCTCATTTTTCCATGCCTAGCTAACCTCATTGACTCATATCAGTAACTCTTTCCTCTACAATAGGAATATTAGCTTTGGGAATATGTTTGGTGACTTCTTTTAATTTGGCTTCAGACCTCATCTATCCAAAGCATGTCCTGCTTTGAGTAACCAAATTATTTGCCTGCTTCTGTCACATATGACATCTTTACTACTTACACATTTCTAGCCATTCTAACTACTGCATTTTCTAGATTTTATCACATTGCCATCACTGTAATGTACTTTAAATTCTGGGTTTCATTCTTATTCAACAGGTATGGCCAGTCATCCCCCAATACCTATCTTGGAACTTGCAGATCACATTGAAAGATTGAAAGCAAATGACAATTTGAAATTCTCTCAGGAGTATGAGGTAATTTCCCCCACCTTCTCACTATTCAAATTGTTTTAAATGTCATGCCTTCTGTTTTCCTAGACTTTGATATGTATACACCCTCATGATGCCAATTTTGTGTGTTATCAAAACTGTGATGAAAAAAAATTCTCTGTGAAATGGCTAGGGTGGTAGGGTATCTCATTTGCTTTTCCTGGTTTTATAAGGCTATGTGTCAAGCAGGTTCATTTGGAATATATTTGAATTAGTGCATGAACTCTTTTTAATGTACACAAACATCCATCTACTTGGAAATTAAAAGATCCTTAGATTAGTTTAAAAAACATCCTGCATAATGTTGGCAGGGCACATACTGTACAAGCTCCAAAGAAGTTACAGTCTATTGTGTTAATTTTGCATGGATTAAAGGAATCTGAAATTGCCTGTTGTCTTTCCTAATATAACAGTTAGAAGTCACTGAGTTTTCTTCCTGTCAATAATGCTACATTTATATTCTGTGAATGATAGTTTTAGGAGCATAACTGAAAGAAAGTAATCACTTACAAGTCAGCATGTCAGTCATCTGTGGAGTATACAGGCATTGGTACTGTGAGGAGTAGGAGTCTCTCCTCTCACTAGTTTGTGGCTAAAGGGACTTGTATAGCCATCCACTAACCACAGTAAATTATTTCTGTTCCTTCAGTGCCAGTATTGTGTATCACAGAAATCTGTGGATAAAGTACTGAACCATCAGAAAAGTGGTGCTTCTTTACAGCATCTGTGGGAAGTCATGTCAGTGATCCAAGGATTAACAGCTCCCAGAGGGGTCACTGACACAGTATTTTATTATAGCCTGTTGTGTCAATACTCCTGTCTTAAAACTGCCCAAGACATTGTCAGTGTGGTGAGGCAAAAACCTAAGCTATTCTCATATTTTATAGGTATTGCACATTTATTGCATTTAATAGTTCAGACAAACACTGACAGTGTAATAAAAAGCACTGAAGAAGACTTTGACGCAGTTCCATAGTAATATGCGACTGTGTAGTACGGAGATCTTGTAAATGATTGATGTATTTTAAAAGTCTTTAAAGAAATTGTTAAAAATTAATACTAGCTAGAGTGATAACTACAATTGTTTATCATTTAATTGAACATGCTGTTCAGAAGCATCTTGGGATTGCTGTTTATGGTTGCAATCACAAAAAATGTAGGAGGGTCTTTTCACATTTTTGTGGGTAAATCCTGTGTTCTTATGTACAAGGATTGTAGCATATAAAGAGTCAGCCACATACATATATTTGTAGCAGAATGCTCATGATAAAAAAAACCAAACTTCTTTTTTTTTTTAATCTTTGAAATCCCAGCTTTAGAAATGCCATTTCATTTTCATCTAGTCCAAGATTCATCCATTTTGAAATGAAATTAGTGAAAAGCACTGCTATTTGTTTTCATGGTCAAGTCTAAGCAGTGAACTAAGGCTGCAGTTTGATGATCACTGTAAGTCATCTCCCTGTCTTGGCTGTTCATTCCTGCTGTCTGTCTTGTGCCAGTGCTGGCACTAGCACATGTGCAGCTGTTCAAGGATTATCTCAGGAAATAGATTCAGCTGAAAACTAATTGTTTTATTTTTCTTTACTATTTTCAGTTGAATCAGTTCCCTGAACTAGCTCACCACATGGCTGCATGAGCTCTAGTGCCAGCACAAGGGAGTTGAAGGGAACATTTGTGGTCAAGGATTGAGGCTTTCAGCAGCAGTCATCACTAATGTCCCTTAAAAGCAACTATCTGATTCCAAGGTAGAAATGGGTATGGATGTTAACAGACCAGTTATTATCACTTCAGATTACGTTTGAACTTGTGACACAGAAAGAAAAATAGATATTTTTCATCTTCAAGAGTTAAGTGTGTAACATATAGCAGGAAACCACCCACCTTTATTGATAGCAATAAAGTCCTCCAGTTAATTCCTATGTGGGGAAATAGACATGTTCCATCAGTTAACACTGACAATTTTTTTTTCCATAATCCCCCTTCCTCTTTGGCATTCCATTATTTTATTTTACTTTTTATGCAATAGATGCATGCATCAATTACATAGATAAAAAAAATAGTCTGATAGTATTCAGAGACTGTTATGATAAATTTGTGATATTATAAAATTATATATATGTACATGTACACATATTCCAGGTGTACACTGACTCCTCAACCAGATTGTAGAATTTCTTTCAAGTTTAGCTCCATTTCAAGAGGATGTTTTAAAGGTTTTTTTTGCATGTCCTACTTTAGTTGGTGCTTCAAAAGAATTCACAGAGTCACACAGAATCCCAGAATGTTAGGGGTTGGAAGAAGCCTCAAAAGATCTAGTTCAACCTCCCTTCCAGAGCAGTTTCACTGACAGTAGATCACAGAGGAATGCACACAGTCAGGTTTTAAATATCTCTAGAGAAGGAGACTCTAAAACCCCCCTGGGCAGCCTATTCCAGTGTTCTGTCACCCTCACAGTGAAAAAAACTTTCCTCATGTTTGCATGGACCTTCCTATGCCTCAACTTCCACCCATCGTCCCTTGTCCTGTCATTGGGCATCACCAAGAAGAGGCTGGCTCCATCCTCTTGACACTCTTTACATATTTATAAACACGAATCATGTCACCTCTTAGTCTCCTTTTCTCCAAGCTAAAGAGTCTCAGCTCCCTCAGTCTCTCCTCATAAGGAAGATATTCCACTCCCTTAAACATTTTTGTGGCTCTGTACTAGACTCTTTCAAGTCTTCTTAAGGTGAGGGGCCCAGAACTGGACACAGAATTTGAGATGCAGCCTCACTAGGGCAGACTAAAGGGGGAGGAGAACTTCTCTCGACTTTTTGACCACACCCCTTCTACTACTCCCCAGGATACCATTGGCCTTCTTGGCCACAAGAGCACATTGCTGGCTCATGGTCATCCTTCCATCCACTAGGACCCTGAGGCCCCTTCCACCTTCACTGCTCTCCAAGAGGTCAGTCCCCAACCTATACTGATACATGGGGTTGTTCTTTTCCAGGTGCATGACAGTACTCTACACTTGCCCTTACTGAATTTCATTATATTTCTCCCTGCCCAACTCTCCAGCCTGTCCAAATTCTGCTGAATGGCAGCATAACCCTCTGGTATGTCAGTCATTCCACCCAGTGTTGAGTCATCAGCAAACTTGCTGACAGTGCACTCTGTGCCCTCATCCATGCTGTTGAATAGTACTGGTCCCAGTACTGACCCCTGAGGGACTCCCACTTCATACAGACCTCCAGCTGGACTCTGTCCATTTGACCACAACTCTCTGACTTCACAGTATCACAGTATAACTAAGGTTGGAAGAGACCCCAAGGATCATCGAGTCCAACCTGTCTCGGTAGACCTAACGACTAGACCATGGCACCAAGTGCCACATCCAATCTCCTCTTGAACACCTCCAGGGACAGTGACTCCACCACCTCCCTGGGCAGCACATTCCAATGACGAATGACTCGCTCAGTGAAGAACCTTCTCCTCACTTCTAGTCTAAACCTCCCCTGGCGCAGCTTGAGACTGTGTCCCCTTGTTCTGGTGCTGGTTGCCTGGGAGAAGAGACCAACCCACTCCTGTCTACAATTACCTTTCAGGTAGTTGTAGAGGGCAATGAGGTCACCCCTGATCCTTCTCTTCTCCAGGCTAAACAATCCCAGCTCCCTCAGCCTCTCCTCACAGGGCTTGTGCTCAAGGCCTCTCACCAGCCTTGTTGCCCTTCTCTGGACACGTTCAAGTGTCTCGATGTCCTTCTTAAACTGAGGGGCCCAGAACTGGACACAGGACTCAAGGTATGGCCTAACCAATGCAGAGCACAGGGGCACAATGACCTCCCTGCTCCTGCTGGCCACACTATTCCTAATGCAGGCCAGGATGCCATTGGCCCTCTTGGCCACCTGGGCACACTGCTAGCTCATGTTTAGGCGGGTGTCAGTCAGCACCCCCAGGTCCCTCTCTTTTTGGCAGCTCTCCAGCCACTCCGACCCCAGCTCTGCATGGGGTTGCTGTGGCCAAAGTGCAGCATCCGGCACTTGGACTTGATAAATGCCATGCCATTGGACTCTGCCCACCTGTCCAGTTGGTCGAGGTCCCTCTGCAGAGCCTTTCCACCCTCTGACTAACATCCCTTCCCAACTTGGTGTCATCTGCAAACTTGCTGATGACTGACTCAACCCCCTCATCCAGATCATCAATGAAGATGTTAAAGAGCTTGGGGCCCAGCACTGATCCCTGGGGCACACCACTACTGACTGGCCACCAGCTGGATGTGGCACCATTCACCACCACACTCTGGGCTCGGCCCTCCAGCCAGTTCCTAACCCAGCACAGAGTGTTGCGGTCCAAGCCACGAGCTGACAGCTTAGCCAGCAGTTTACTGTGGGGGACGGTGTCAAAGGCCTTGCTCAAGTCCAGGTAGACCACATCCACAGGCCTCCCCACATCCACCAGATGGGTCACCTGATCATAGAAGGAGATCAGGTTGGAGAGGCAGGACCTGCCCTTCCTAAATGCATGTTGGCTGGACCTGAGCCCTTGGCCATCCTTCAGGTGCACAGTTATTGCTGGCAGGATAATCTGCTCCATCACTTTCCCTGGCACTGAGGTCAGGCTGACTGGCCTGTGGTTTCCAGGTTCCTCCATCCAACCCTTCTTGTGGATGGGGACCACATTGGCCAGTTTCCAGTCATCTGGGACCTCTCCAGTGAGCCAGGACTGGAGGAAAATGATGGAGAGTGGCTTGGCCAGCTCATCTGCCAGCTCTCTCAGCACCCTAGGATGGATCCCATCTGGTCCTATGGACTTGTGAGTGTCCAACTGGCTCAGCAGGTCCCAAACTAATTCCTCATGGATTTCCAGGGCATCACACTGCTCCCCGACCCTATTACCCAGCTCAGGAGGCCACTCGTCCTGGACTCCTACCTTGCTGTTAAACATTGAGGCAAAGAAGGTGTTCAGAACCTCAGCCTTTTCCTTGTCTTCAGTCTTATTGTTCCCCTCCGGGTCCAATAAGGAGTGGAGGTTCTTCTTGCCCTTCTTTTTAGTGTTGATATATTTGTAAAAATGCTTTTTATTGTCTTTCACAGAGGTGGCCAGCTTCAGTTCCAACTGGGCCTTTGCCTCTCTAATTTTATTCCTACACAATCCAACAGCTTCCTTGAACATACCTCGAGAAGCCTTCCCCTCCTTCCAAAGGTGATACAGCCTCCTTTTTCCCCTTAACTCCTCCAGGAGCTGCTTGCTCATCCAGGCCGGTCGCCTTCCCTGCCGGCTCATCTTTCGGCACATGGGGACCGCCAGTTCCTGTGCCTTCAAGAGCTCCTGTTTGAAGTAGGTCCAACCCTCCTGGACCCCTCGGTTCATGAGGGTTGGTACCCAGGGAACTTTACAAATAAGTTTCTTAAACAGGCTGAAGTTTGCCCTCCAGAAGTCCAAGGTGAAGGTTCTGTTGGTGCTCCTCCATATCTCTCTGCATATTGAAAACTTCGCTGTCTCGTGGTCACTGCACCCTAGGCAGCCTCCCACGGTCACATCTCCCACCAGCCCTTCGCTATTGGAGAGCAGCAAGTCAAGCAGAGCCTGTCCCCTGGTAGGCTCACTTAACAGCTGCAACAGGAAGCAGTCCTCCGTTCGCTCCAGGAATCTTCTGGACTGCCTCCTCTCTGCTGAATTAAGTTCCCAGCAGATATCTGGCAGGTTGAAGTCCCCCACAAGGACATGATCTGATGATCTTGAAACAGCCTGCAGTTGTTTGTAGAATAATTCATCAGCCTCCTCATCCTGGTTGGGTGGTCTATAACAGACTCCAACCAGGATGTCAGATTTGTTGGGCTGCCCTCTGATTTTAACCCACAGGCTCTCAATTCCCTCATCTTCCACCTCAAGTTCTGTGGCAGAAAGTGTCTCCCTAATATACAAAGCCACCCCTCCTCCTCTTTTCCCTCTCCTATCCCTCCTAAAGAGCCTGTAACCCCCCAGTGTAGCACTCCAATCGTGCCTGTTGTCCCACCATGTTTCTGAGATGGTGAATATATCATAGTCACCCTGGTGGACCAGGATCTCCAGTTCCTCTTGCTTATTGCCCAGGCTGCGTGCTTTGGTGTACATGCACTGCAGCTGGGCTCCCAACCTCTCAATTGACCCTACCTTGTGTCCTACTCTTTCCTCTGCAGAGGGACCGATATCTTCACCCACCCCCTTCAGACCTAGTTTAAATCCCTCCTAATGAGCCCTGCCAACTCTAGTGCTAGGACTCTTCTTACCCCTTTTAAATAAATGCACCCCATCAGGACCCAGCAGGTTGGGTGCAGTAAAAGTTGCCCCATGATTGAAGAAACCGCAGTTCCACTGCTGGCACCACCCCCTGAGCCAATTGTTGATGGTGTGGGTTCTCCTGTTCCTCTCAGTGTACTCCCCTGCCAGTGAGGGAACTGAGCAGAGCACCACTTGAGCTCCTGCCCCATCAATCAATTGTCCAAGGGCCCTGAACTCCTTCTTAATCGCCCTGGTGCCCTTCTTGTCGATCTCATCACTCCCAGCCTGTATTACCAGCAGAGGGTAATAGTCAGAGGGATGGATCAGCTTGGGGACTTCTTTCATTGAACCAGTTCACAATCTGCTGCACTACCTGATCATCCAGACCACACTGCCTCAGTCCAGCTGCAAGGATGATGTGGATAACTTCTTTGTCCTGTCGTACTCTGGGGCTTCTGAGGACAGTCTCCAGCAGTACAGACAGAATACTTTTTAAGACCCAAACACGTCTTTTCATATTATGCACACCCTTTTCTGCTCTTCAGAAGTATTTGAATACTTGTTCCTGTTCATCCTTGCTGCTGTTTCATCCACTGTCTTTTGATCAGAATTTCTTATCAAATTTGCAGGCAAATTGGGGATTTTTTCTCCCTTTGGAAGGGTGTTACTTCCTTGCCTATATCATTTTCTCCTCTGACAGACAGAAACCAGCTTGTCTCTTTACTGCTCCCATGACAGAGAAGAAAATTCTCTCACAGAAGGCACAGATCTACATGTTCTCTCTCCTGCTGACTTATGCCCTCTGGAATAATTTTCTAATGAAACATACTTTCTTCCTTGTACACTCCTAGGAAAGGTGAAAGAAAACTTCTTTTTAAACCTGGACTATTGAAGCAGACAGGATTGCTTTTTTCAGATAATACGAAACTCAAATGACTATTCACCATTCATCTGACAAAGCTTCTCAAATGAGGATTTTATTTTTTTCTGAGAATATGAACATTTTTGTGCTGTGTGAAATCTAGTTGAGAAAAAATCTGAAATTGCAGTTAATAAATAATAAGTCAAACTGTATCACTTTACATTCTGGTTCTAAAGGAAATGCTCGTGGCAATGTGGCAGGTTAGGAAAATAGTAAAACAGGAAAAAAAAGCAGGTAGCAATATGTATAGTATAACTACACATTCTCAGGGAAGAAAAAATTAAAAGAAAATTAAAATGAGATCTTCATGTTGCAATGTCATAAAAGGAATGTATTCTTCAGTGTAGACCATCTTCTAACTGTGTAATATTTTCAAAGCTTCAATGACATTGATTGGAGGAGTTTCTACTTCTACAAGGCTTCACAACCTGTTTCATAGTGTCTTCTTCAGGGAGCCTCCTACCCCTCTCCTGCCACCTCTCCGCATGCTTACAGGGGATGATCATGATCATGAGAAGGGCTGGAATACCTCTCTTGTGAAGACAGGCTGATAGATGTGGGATTGTTCAGCCTGGAGAAGGTCCAGGAAGACCTTATAGCAGCCTTGCAGTATTTAAAAGGGGCCAGTATTTAAAAGTATTTTTTGTAAGTATTTAAAAGGAGCCAGGGAGCAGCATAGTTTCCGTCTGTTCCGGGAGCAGGTAGTTGGAGCTCTCCTCACCCGCTTGGATCCCCACAAGTCCATGGGACCAAACAGGATCCATCCTAGGGTGCTGAGAGAGCTGGCAGATGAGCTGGCCAAACCGCTCTCCATCATTTTTCAGCAGTCCTGGCTCACTGGAGACATCCCAGACGACTGGAAGCTGGCCAGTGTGGTGCCCATCCACAAGAAGGGCCGGTTGGATGAGCCAGGGAGTTAGAGGCCTGTCAGGCTGACCTCAGTGCCAGGCAAGATTATGGAACAGGTCATCTTGAGTGCAATCACACAGCACTTAGAGGATGGCCAAGGGATCAGGCCCAGCCAGCATGGATTTAGGAAGGGCAGGTCCTGCCTGACCAACCTGATCAGTTAACCCACCTGGTGGATGTGGAAAGGCCTGTGGATGTTGTCTACCTGGACCTCAGCAAGGCCTTTGACACCATCCCCCACAGCAAACTCCTGGACAAGCTGTCAGCACACGGCTTGGACAGGAGCACACTGTGTTGCGTTAGGAACTGGCTGGAGCGCCAAGCCCAGAGAGTGGTGGTGAATGGTGCCACATCCAGCTGGCAGCCAGTCAATAGTGGTGTGCCCCAGGAATCAGTGCTGGGCCCCATGCTCTTTAACATCTTTATTGATGATCTGGATGAGGGCATTGAGTCCATCATCAGTAAATTTGCAGATGACACCAAGCTGGGGGCAGGAGTTGATCTGCTGGAGGGTAGAAAGGCTCTGCAGAGGGACCTCGACAGGCTGGACAGATGGGCAGAGTCCAACGGCATGAGATTGAACACATCCAAGTGCCAGGTTCTGCACATTGACCACAACAACCCCATGCAGTGCTACAGGCTGGGGTCAGAGTGGCTAGAGAGCATCCAGGCAGAGAGGGACCTGGGGGTGCTGGTTGATGGTAGTCTGAACATGAGCCTGCAGTGTGCCCAGGCAGCCAAGAGGGCCAATGGCATCCTGGCCTGCATCAGGAACAGTGTGGCCAGCAGGAGCAGGGAGGTCATTCTCCCCCTGTACGCTGCACTGGTTAGGCCACACCTTGAGTACTGTGTCCAGTTCTGGGACCCTCAGTTTAGGAAGGATGTTGACTTGCTGGAGCGTGTCCAGAGAAAGGGAAGGACATTGGTGAGGGGCTTGGAACAGAAGCCCTATGAGGAGAGACTGAGGGAACTGGGGTGCTTAGCCTGGAGAAGAGGAGGCTCAGGGGAGACCTCTTTGCTCTCTACAACTACCTGAAGGGAGGTTGTAGCCAGGCGGGGGCTGATCTCTTCTCCCAGGCAACCAGCACCAGAACAAGAGGACACAGCCTCAGGCTATGCCAGGGGACGTTTAGGCTGGAGGTTAGGAGGAAGTTTTACACAGACAGAGTGATTGCCCATTGGAATGGGCTGCCTGAGGAGGTGCTGGAGTCACCATCATTGGAGGTGTTCAGGAGGAGACTTGATAGGGTGCTTGGTGTCATGGTTTAGTTGATTAGGTGGGTTGCATTGATTGATGGGTTGGACACGATGGTCTTGAAGGTCTCTTCCAACCTGGTCTATTCTATTCTATTCTATTCTATTCTATTCTATTCTATTCTATTCTATTCTATTCTATTCTATTCTATACAATAGCTGGATATGGACATTATGCAACAGTATGTAGTGACAGGATGAAGGGTAATGGCTTCAAAACGGAAGTTAGATTTTGATTAGCCACTAGAAAGAAGGTCTTCACTGTAAAGATGGTTAGGCACTAGGTTGCCCAGCAAAGCTCTGAATGCCCACTCCTCTGGAGGTTCCAAACCATGTTGGATGGGGCCTTGAGCAGGTTGGTCACCTAACAGGAGGTGTCCCTGGTTGTGGCAGGGGTTTTGGAAAATGATCTTTAAGGTCTCTTCCAGCCCCAAGCATTCTATGATTGTACGATTCTATATTGGAGACTTATGTCATTATCCATCTCACAGCTTTACCTTGAATACCAGACTTCATAGGAGAACAAGGGCCAAGCATTAAAGATTATGATTTTTTCAAGATTTAAACAAATTTACAATTAATCTTTTGGATAAAGTGATTTTTAGTTTTAGCACAGATAGTTCTATGTGTGCTTCTCAGTAAGGTTCATTTCCTTTTTTTTTTTTTTCAGAATCCTTTATTAATTTTTTATTATTAGCTTGCAATCCCCAATCCTTACTAAAATGTTGATTTATCTTGTTAACATGCAATATCCTTTATGTCTATAGTTCTTTTGTATTTCGTAATTTAGATGCAAAGTTCTTAACCCAAACTGGTTATTACAAAGCTTTTGCTGACTTTGGCACTTTCAGTGGGATTTTTATGTAATCCAACGCTCCATATGGCCTTGACAGCTGCTAAGGAGAAAGACATGTTCATAAGACACTGACCTTTATATTGTATCTCCTTCTTAAGTCAGGCTTCAGAATTTAGTAATAAAAGTTGGTTGTGGAGATAGACTGAATCAGAATGGTTATTTTCTGACTACTTTATGCCATGTACTAGATGTTTTTTAAGTTGTTTCTTACTGTAATGCATAGTAGAAAATCTGTTCCTCTAAAGCAGATTTCTGGATCATGTGTAAAAAAAGTTTTGCATTTATTATCATATATCTGTAGTCATAGATTTACACCTTTAAAGAACTAGATTCAGATTCATACCTGTCATAGCAACATAAAAAATTATATTAACAGCGTCTGTGGTTCATTGTGTGATTTTCTTTGTATGTGTGTTTGTGCACTAGTTAACTAATGTTATGAAAAGTTGCATAGAATTTTAATGTTTTTCCTCTTTAGATTTCTTTCTATCAGACTTTTGCTTTAACACTGAATATTGGGAAAAAATTAAGATGTATTTTGATTCTGTGCCACACCCCTATACTATCACAAGTTTTATTGTAACTTTTCGGTATCAGTAGATAGGATTTGTAATGAGATGGCATATTTATCTTTTTGTAATCTCAGGCTGCAACAAAATACACACTGGACACTAAAGCACAAGAGATTGTAGAAGCACATATATAATTTATTATTGATGTAAGCCACTTTAAAAGTCCATGAAGAACGGATAACCTACTGAATGAATCTCCACCAAAGAAATGGCTGCAGTTAACTGCCATATTAATACAAACAATATTCTCTCATATGCAAAAATCAATTTCTTCTCAGCAAAAGTATATTTTCCATTCTGTATGGTATTTTCCTCTGTCTGATATTACAAACATCATTTATTGGTTTTCTGTAACTTTACTTAGTAGGATTTGCTTCATTTAATGAGAAACAATTAGTGTATTCAGCAAACAATGAAAAGTTGTTTATTATTATTAATAGCACATATGCTGTTGCGTTCACCTGTGTTGCTTGGTAGTTGTTTCTGCCTAGGGTAGTATGCAAGCCAGCAGAATGGTTATGATAGAGAATTTTAGAGATATAATGCAAAAATCTGAAGTAGCACTAGTCAAGCTATAGGAGTGTATTACCCCCTATCTTTGTGCTTTGAATGTTTCCTTGGGATGACAGCATTTGTTTATGCTTTCTATAATTAAAAGAATATTCAAGTAAAACAAAGCTGGTGTTATTATAGAAAGATGTTAGGTTTTGGTCTGTTCCCTAATACTATTTTGCCAAGGAATTCCACAGAGATGGTTTAAATAATCAAATACTGTAATAAATGTCAAATTTTATTTTGCCCAACTGAACAGTGATATGTGTGGGAGGAGAGTAATAGTCCACTTCTTACAGGAAGAAAAATTATTCAGACTGTGTTGGTAATTATAGGTAAAATGAAGCTCTGTAGGGGCTTTTTAGAAAGATTCATTTGCCATATTTTTATGGGTTTGATGGAGGGAAATTGGGGAATCAGTGAAGAATTTAAGTCCTTTACGCCTTTCTTAAAAAAGAAAAGGTGTTGACAGTACTTCAAAATTATTTTGAAAATTCAAAGCAGGACCAGTGTCTTACATGTTCCATATTTAAGAGCTGTTGTAATTCATGTACTACATAAACCAAAATGACAGGGTGCTTTAATCACAAAAATATTTAAACTAAATCTGCTACTGGTATTTATTTCCCACCTGAAGTTGAGTGTAGTCTTCTGTTTTAGATGCAAAATTATTTCCACCACAACTGATTATGGCATCATGGATGAAGAATTTTAATTGCAGGTGAGGTCTAAATGGATTGCATTTAGAACTAGAAGGAAAGAAATGCAAGACAGTATAATTTATTCTAAAAAAGTTAGGTTTTCTAGAGTTTTCTGTGTATTAGAGACTCTCCTTCAAAGATGTCTTCAAACAATCATTATTTTCCTCTTCAAGTACACTTAACTTATATGCATATATAGCTTGTTTGATTTCATTGGAATCAGGTTTTACATGATCTTATTTAGCCATAAGACTATTAACCTGATACTGAAGAGAAAAAAATAATTGTTGTTGAGAGGAATTTGGCAAAAGCCATAGTTGTACTTCTAGCTACTCTTGAATAACTGAGTTGCTTTCTTTTGAGAATTGTGGTGGTTTTAGTCTATGCCTTTAAAATTTAGTTACAAATTTCGAGCAGAAAAGCAGAAAAATATAAATCAATCACTATTGGGTGTAAAAAGGAAAACAAAATATTATTCTAAATAAATTCATTGGGTAAATATCTGGAATAAGATGAGCTGTTCCATAACAATTCTTCCCTTTTCTCTTCTCTTATGATCTCAGCTGGTTTTGTTTTGCTGAGGAGAGATAATCTGTGTGCTTTGGCTTGTCTTGGCTTAGTCTAATTTCTCTGCTCCTTTCTCTTGTCCATTTTGTACAGGGGGTAAAGGTAGGTGTGGAGGGAGAAGCTAGTATCTTCCCTTGGTCCTTGGCTGGGGGGGTTTCATGTTGTTTGCTAATTGTAAATATCTGTTTAATATTGTAAACACTGCATATTTCATTCATTGCATTCTATCGTAGCATGTAGATTTTTGCTTGTGAATACAGTTTCATTTGCTTTGAACAGACTTGGTCTGGCAAAGTTAATGTTGGGGGGAAACTTCAACCCACCACATTGCACAAAATAATTGGCGCCCAATGTGGGGCAATTGCGTGCTTGATTTATTCCTGCTCAGATTAAGGAAGCAAAATGAAGCTGTTTTGGGTTTTGTGACATTTGATATATTCTGTTCTAATGGTGATTCTGTGTAGGTAGTATGTGGCTCTGATGTTAGATAAGCTGGGAAGATATTTGGCATATAAACTCTTCCTTCGGTTTAAATACAAACTGAAAATGCTGTATGACCACTGCTAGGGATTTCTTTGGTTTAAAAAATACGGTAATATGACTGCAACTGTTCCTGCAGAAATATATGAATTCAGCATTCCTGTAGGTGAGAGCTATATGAACATATGGGATCCAAAAATGATTTATTTGCTATGTGTGATTCTGTTATCAGTAATAATTCATGTGTTGTTAATGAAACTGTACCAAGAGAGACATGCACCGAATAGGTGTTCTATTTTTAGACACTGCAGATGTAAAAGTTGTAGGGCTAGTTCTAACTCAAATGCAGAAAATTCTAGTGATGATGAAGACACAGAAACAGGGCAAACAGGAGGAAACATGCAGACAAGAGTTAATGGTAAAGCAGCTCTGAGTGAGGACAGCAGCAGTTCCGGTATTCAGCCAGCGTGGGGGGCATGCACAGCCCACAACAGCCACTGTGGCCATGGTTCCACTGGCAGCCATTAACAAGGCAAAATCACTTCTGCCTGCAGCAGCAGGAGTGGGAGCGAGTTCTGCAGCAGCTGCTGCATCCCAAAGTCCACCTGCAGATGCTGTTCACTTGCAAATCTCTTCTGCTTCTGCAAAGTCTGTTATAAATGCAAACGCAGCTTCAGTTAAACAAATCACAGCTTTGGATAAAAAGGGCAGACACAAGGCAGAAGAACAGCAAGAACAGCAAGATCTGTCTGCTGGTCAGGGACCTTCTGTTTAAAAGGATCCTTCTGAAGATGGAGAGAAAGTTTGCCTTAAAGATATAGCTGAATGACTGAGACCATCAGTGGCTAGTGGAGATACAGGTCAGGATACAGGTTCTGGTAAGTCAGAAGCTAATGGAGATGCTTCTGAACTTAAAGAGGTCCTACAGAGAGTATCATCAGGATTATGGGGACAGCAGCCTCAAGAGGAGGAGACTGATGAAAAGGAAGATGACACTCAGCAAATGCACCCAGGCAGGAAATTAGGCATGTAAGAAAGGATTACATTAGAGGAGAGAATGAGCCAATTCAGACCTGGTTAGGAAGATGTTACAATACAGGTGCCCCTGCATTATTAGTGGTGGACAAGTCATCATTTCACCTTGGAACCCTCTCGAAAGATAGTGGATAAAATAGCCATGTAAGCAGGTGTATTGGTAAGATTTGTCTGTGGACACACCTACTGGCAGTTCTTATGCGGTACCCATCCAGAGATGACATTCCATGGAACCCTAAGCCTTGGAACACCATGAATGAGAAAATAAAGCGCTTGAGAGAGTTTGCTGTGAGAGAGGTGATGTATGCAGGCCATGGTACTCTGAATCCTGATAAAATTCCTGTGGGAACAGGTCTTGCAAAAAAGCTCATCAAACTTGCTCCTCCTAATTGTGCTACTCCTCTGGCAAGAATTGTAGCAAGAAATTAGTGGGTAATGCCTCCTACTGTTCCCGATTTCAATGACCAAATGAGACAACTGGAGTATAGTCTCACACGTGTCTTTGATTTCAGCCATTGAAACTCTGGTGAGATAAAGAATTGCATAAAAAGAGCTAAAGGAAGAACTTAAAACCCCAATATCCAAACTGGCACAGGGAGATAATTCCAATTCTTCTTCTCCCAGATGGATACAAGTTTCAGCTGTTAGAAACAGATGTCCTCCAAGCAGGCCATTCCAAAACAGGTCAAACCAAAACGGACAACAGAGGCAATCACTTGGGAGTATTTGGAAAACCCTGCATGATCAGTTTGGTGAGAACATGAACAGATGGGATGGTCAACGAACTTCTGATCTTTTCAGGAGATTATGGGAACTGCAGAGTGGCAGAGGCCAAGGTAGCAATACCAGAAGGGTAGCTGTTACTTCCTCGGTTTCCCAGAAGAGCTCTTAATAGCTCCAGCAGAGACTCCACCTCTGACACCAGTCACTGTGGTACCTGCACATGCAGATGTATTCCCCATACTCAGGGGTGCCCTGCCTCCCAGCAGCGGGAGGAGGGGGATAATGAAGACAACAGCATCTATTGGGATGTGTACATTCAGTGGCCTGGCACTTCAAAATTTCAGAAGTACAGGGCTTTGGTTGACACAGAAGCTCAGTGCACAATAATACCATCAAATTATCAGGGATCAGAGCCTATAACTATTCTGGGAGTCACTGGTGGATCTCAAGAGTTGACTAAGATAGAAGTTGATATAAGTTTAACTGGTAAAGAGTGGAAGAAACATACTTTTGTGAGAGGATCTGATGCATCTGTTATTTTGTGAATTGATTTTCTGAGAGAAAGGTATTTCAAAGACCCTAAAGGTTACAAATGGTCTTTTGGAGTAGCATCTGTAGAAATTGATGGAGAAAAATTGAAGCTGTCTATTAGGCCTGAGCTTTCTGATGAATCTGCAGTTGTGGGACAATATAAGATAGCAGATATAAAGTTGCCGGTTGCTTCTCAGACTGTGCATCACAGACAATACAGAACCAACCATGACTCTTTTTTGCCCATTCAGAATCTGGTTCATCAGTTGGAAAGTCAGAAAGTTGTCAGCAAAACTCAATTCACCTTTCAGCAGTCCAGTGTGGCCTGTGCAAAAGCAGAATGGAGGCTGGCATCTGACCTTGACTCCCGTGCCCTGAATGAAGTAACTTCACCTATGAGTGCAGCAGTACCGGACATGATGGAACTCTAGTATGATCTGGAATCCAAAGAGGCCAAATGGTATTCTAGCATAGACATGGCTAATGCTTTCTTCTCTATTCCCATAGAGGAGGAATGCAGGCCTCAGTTTAGACTCGAGGTGAGGAGAAAGTTCTTCACCGAGCAAGTCGTTCGTCATTGGAATGGGCTGCCCAGGGAGGTGGTGGAGTCACCATCCCTGGAGGTGTTTAAGAGGAGATTGGATGTGGCACTTGGTGCCATGGTTTAGTCATGAGGTCTGTGGAGACAGGTTGGACTTGATGATCCTCGAGGTCTCTTCCAACCTTAGTGTTACTGTGATACTGTGATACACTGTGATAGTTTGCCTTCACCTGGAGAGGAGTCCAGTACACTTCTAACAGATTACCTGTGGGCTGGGTTCACAGTTCAAGCATCTGTCATACAGTGATCCACAATGCTTTGGAGAAAGGTCAAGCACCAGAACACATCCAGATCATCAACAATGTTATCGTCTGGGGTAAAACTGCTGAAGAAATCTTTGAGAAAAGTAACAAAATCATTGACATTCTTCTGAATGCAGATTTCATCATTAAGCAAGACAAGGTGAAAGAACCTGCCAAAAATATCCAGTTTCTGGGAGTGCGGTGGCAGGATGGTCACTGTCACATTCCAGTGGATATGGTAAAGAAGGTCTCTACCATGGCAAATCCCATGAACAAGAAAGAAACTCTACATTTCTTGGGTATAGTGGGATTTTGGAGACGGCACATTCCTGGATACAGTCAGATTGTGAAACTTCTGTATGATGTGACTCGAAAGAGAAACAGTTTCCAGTGGGGTCCTGAGCAAAAAGCAGCCTTTAACCAGATAAAGCAAGAGGTAGTCCAAGCAATGGGCCTGGGACCTGTCTGAACTGGTGCAAACATCAAGAACATTTTGTACACGGCTGCAAGTTACAATGGTCCAACCTGGTGCTTGTGGCAAAGAGCTCCAGGTGAGACAAAAGGATGTCATCTTGGTTTCTGGAGTTGAGGCTACAGATGCTCAGAGGCAAATTATACTCCAACAGAGAAAGAGATTCTAGCTGCCTATGTAGGAGTAAAAGCTACTTCTGAAGTAATTGGCAGTTTTGAATTGGATGTTCAAAGGTAAAGGTTCTACACAACATCATGCCACAGATGCCACATGGTCCAAGTGGATGGCTCTGATAACACAGAAAACTCAAATGGGAAATCTTGAAAGACCTGGTCTGGTGGAGGTGATCACACACTGGCCTGAAGGCACTAGCTGTACTAAACCTCCAGAGGAGATGAGGAAGCTCCTCCTTACAGTGACCTTTCTGATGATGAAAAGAAATATGCTTTGTTCACAGACAGTTCCTGTCATCTTGTTGGAAACAAGCGAAGGTGGAAGTCTGCAGTGTGGAGTCCAACATGCTCAGGTGCAGAGGGAAAGGATGGAGAAGGAGAATCCAGTCAATTTGCAGAGGTAAAAGCTGTCCAGATAGCTCTCGACATAGCTGAATGTGAGAGATGGCCAAAGCTTTATCTCTACACCAACTCATGGATGATAGCCAGTGCTCTGTGGGGTTGTCTAAAAGCACTGGAAAAAGAATGGTTTGCAGAGGAAAGGAAAACCTATTTGGGCATCTGACCTGTGGCAGGACATTGGTGCTCAAATCGAGAGAATTCCCGTGAAGTTGAGACACATTGATGCTCACATTCCTAAGAGCAAAGCTACTGAGGAACAGCAACACAACCATCAGGCAGATTTAGCTGCAAGAATTTCTCAAGTAGACAAGGACTCTGATATTGGTCTTGACTGAAAATACTGAGGTGAGATGTTCTTAGCTCAGTGGGCTCACGATTCATCAGGATATCAAGGCAGAGATGCAACCTACCAGTGGGCTCGTGACAGATCCATAGACATTTCCATGGATGCTATCACACAATTCATCCATGACTGTGACATTTGTGTTGCTACAAAGCAGGTAAAGTGAATTAAAGCCCTTGTGGTATGGTGACAGATGGTCCAAGTACAAGTATGGGCAAGGCCTGGCAGATTGACTACATCACTCTACCACATTCTTGGTCTGATAAGCAATATGTGCTTACTATGGTAGAGGCAAACACTAGATGGTTGGAAACTTGTCCAGTTCCACATGCAACTGCACGCAACACCATTCTTGATCTGGAGAGACAAATCCTGTGGAGACACGGAACTCCAGAGAGGATTGAGTCAGGCAATGGAACTCATTTCAAAAACAATCTTGTGAAAAACTGTGCCAAAGAGCACGGCATCAAGTGGATACTCCACATTCCCTACTATGCACCAGCTGCAGGGAAGATTGAATGCTACAAAGGGTTTGCTGAAGACCACTCTCAAAGCCATGGGAGGTGGATCTTTGAAAAAAAAGGGAGAAACACCTAGCACAAGCAACCTGGCTGGTAAATAGTAGAGGTTCAGTAAATCGAGCTGGACCTGCCTACTCAGATTTGCTACAAAAGGTAGAAGACAATAGAGTTCCTGTTGTTAGAGAAGAGAATCTGTTGGGCAAAACTGTTTGGGTATTTGCTCCTTCAGGAGAGGCTAAACCTGTCTGAGTGGTGGTTTCTGCTGAAGTTCCTGGTCACATTTACTGGGTAATGCAAGAGAATGGTGAAATTCAGTGTATTCCACAAAGATATCTAACTTTAGCTGAGAGAGTTTAAATTCAGAGTGTTGTACAGGTACAACATCATGCCCAAAAAGAAGAATGCATGAGGAATCCATAGTGCACAAACCCTAAGAACCCTGAGAGCCCTGAGTCAACTGAGAGTCCCTGTTCCTTTTCCTTGCCTCATCTGCAGAGAAACAAACTGTTTTCTGTTTTCATGTTTGCTGGTTTTTGGACTTCTGAATCATCTACACCTGAGATAGCCAGAATGGACTATGAACTGTATTTACTCATTATTGTAGGTATTGTTTTAGATTAGATGGATATTATTAGCAGCCAATGAAATTGTTTAGAAGGGGTGGATTGTGGTGGGTTTAGGCTATGTCTTTAAAATTTAGTTACAGATTTCGATCAGAAAATTAGAAATATATAAATAAATCACTATTGGGTGTAAAAAGGAAAACAGATAATTCTGAACAAATTCATTGGGTAAATATCTGGAATAAGATGAGCTGTACCATAACAATTCTTCCCATTCTTTTCTCTTCTCTTCTGATCTCAGCTTGTTTTGCTTTACTTGGGAGAGATAATCTGCATGCTTTGGCTTTCCTTGGCTAAGTCTAACTTCTCTACTCCTTGTCCCTTGTGTAGGGGGAAGTAAGGGTAGGTGGGGAGGGAGAAGCTAGTAGCTTCCCCTGGTCCTTGGCCAGGGGGGAAAACCTTGGGGATTTTCATGGTGTTTGCTAATTGTAAATACCTATAAATACTGCATATTTCATATATTTCATTGCATTCCATCATGGAGTGTAGATTTTGCTTGTAAATACAGCTTCATTTGCTTTGAACTGAGTTGGCCTGGCAAAGTTAATGTTGGGGGGAAACTTCAACCCACCACAAAAGTCAAGAGGAAATGTCTCATCTGTGTGTTTTTAAATGTTTTTAGGATCAGGATGCAAATTTATATTTGAGCTCCAAAGAAGATGTAGGCATACTTAAAATGTGTGTTTTCCCATATCTTTTGAAAATGCCAGCCTTTACACTGCAATATGAAAAATCCTGCCTTATTAAGAAAATATGATCAAGTTGCCGTTTTCATATCTTAAAGTTCATGCATCTAGCTTCCAGTGTTTAGTAATACAGTATGTAAATATTGTCCTCTTAGCAAGCTTCCTGCATAATACAATAGAAACCTGTTATAGATTTACCAGCTATGATATAAAATTCTCATTGCAGTCACTGTCATTGGGAAAAGAGTGTCAAATTGTCCATTTGTATAGATAGCTGACTACTTACTCCAGTTGCGTGGAGTTCATTAGCATTGTATCCTCTCAGAGTTTGTCTTTTTGTTCAACCTTCTTTCCCTACTTGGTCTTAGGTTTCTCTGTGACCCCATGCTTTTTGGTGTTTAGATTTGAGCCCCAAACACAGCACCTAAAGTGCTGGGAAATTCTTTAAAGGACATGCTTTCTTCCCTTTCAGTGCTGATGAAACCAATGCAGTAAGTCACAATCCCCACCACACACAATGACTCAAGCTTGCTGACTCTTCATTGCCTAGCATAATGGACCTTAGTAGATCACTGTGCCAGGGAAGGCAGAAGTATGTCAGCTTATACCAGGAAAGGTAGCATTGTGTTATTCCTTCCCCAGTACAAAGATATACGTCTGGAAGAATTATGATCACCACAGGGAACATTTTCCTCCTAAGTAGTGTGAAGGAAAACTTCACAATGAGCAGGTACACAGCTTATTACTAGTGGGATTTTCTTAGAAATTCTTCTGTAAACTCATTTTGGTTACTCTAATTCATGATTAAAGAACTAATTTATGGATGGTGTGCTATGCTAGTAAATATTGCTCAAGTCTTTTCCCAGTAACAGACTTTTCAGCAGCCCACCATTTAGAACACAATAGCTGTAAGATTAGTCAAAGCATGGGAGGGTAGTAACAGTATTACAGATATCTTTATTTCTTTTGCACAAAGCATCCATACTACACAGTTATGCTAGGAAAAAATCCAGTTCTTTGTTAATGACAGCTTTATTGAGATAAGCTTTCAGAATGAATATACTAGAAATCCTTTTAAAGTGTCATCCATTAAACCATTAAAGCACTCATTAAAACTGTTGGCAAAGACTTCTTATTCATGAGTTATTGGACTTTCACACTTCTGAAATGTGTCTGCCAATACCACTCTACTCTTTGTTCCAGTGTGGCTATTAAGTCTGAGGAAATATGTATTAACTTTTTGTGCCAAAACAGTGCTTTTGGGAGGATAGTAAGGCCACAAAGTGGTTCAAATTGGTGAGAAAAACAGGAGAGATTAAAGTTCAGTCCATTTGCCTAGTTTTGACATAATTTATGTTAACTATGTCTGCATGTGGCCCTAAATACTAATCACTGAATTACACCATCTGGTCATATATTATGCAAAGAAGTGAATGAGGGATATAGTATGCTGCTGTGAGGAACATGTACTCATCTCCAGCTAGCTGACAGAAGAAGCTGGTGGTTTATCTATTTATATATTAAAATGCAGCTTTAGGTTACTTAAATAGTAAGCATTGAAAAGGGGGAGAATAACACTTAACATTTGAAGTTAGGCTTTAAGTATGTTCTTAATAATCTATAAATTCACATAGACAAAAGATACAATGCAGGGCTGAAGCTCTTTTTCATAATGGGTAAGAATCTGCTTAGGACATTATTTTGTCAGTGCAACTACATATGCACCTTAACCAATATGCACCTTAAACTTTATATTTGCAAGTAGTAGTTGTTGCAAATAAATAGTTACTGAGATTTTTTAAAATTTGTGTTGTTTTCATTTTGACAGTGTGTAGCCTGAATCCGGCAGTCCAAGCTCAAAACTAGCAGCATTTTGCTCAGTTTATTCTGTTATTTATTTATTATTCTGTTATTTTCTAGATTTCTTATCAAGTGTGAAACATCTTATATTGTGAAGTAATTTCCAGAATAATTGAGCACTGTAGGTGGAAACCTAAAAGATCAGGCAGAAGGCTGCCTGTAGTTATTTATCTAGAACAGTGCAAAACAATGTTGCCTCATAAGGTCAGTGGGCTGCTCTTTAGCATGTTTCCATATATGCCTCAAAAAAATCTCATTAATAGTCACAGATGGCGTCATTATGCTTTATTCATGGCCAAATAATTAATTTTATTCATAAATTTATTTAAAGTGTAATGCACTAAGGTATTGAGAGCATGTTCTCTTTGTTTTGAAAGTACTACATTTATATTCTAATTTATTACTGAAATTCTGAGCTAAGACCATACTAATTACTTTCTAAAATACTGAAAACTTGATCTGCAAACATTCTGCACAAGTTGTCTTACTCACTTCCATCCACTCAAAGAGGAGAAATGGGGAGATTATTGATGAAAAAGTAATGATGTAAATTGGATTGCTTTTCAAGTCATATGATGCTGGTCAGCTGGCTGGTCAGCTTGGCTTAAATGCTGGTCAGCTGGCTTAAATATACTGTATATGTATATGACTCAGTATGTGTATATACTCATACTGGTAAGCTTGGCTTAAATGTACTGTACATGTATATGACTCTTCTCTTCCCAGTGCTGGTGGAAATGTGGCCCAAATTCTTTCTCTTCACCTCGGAGGAAGATAAAAATAGGGGGGTGGTTGTTGTTATTAAAATTAAGCAATGATTACCAGTTTCAGAATTCTATCAGCCACTCATCTCTCAGGATGGGAAAACATTACTGTGATGCAACTAAATTGTAAGAAAATGGAATAAAAAATATTACCATTTTATCTATAAATAGGAGTTTCACTATGTAGTCAGAAAAAGGATTTTTTTTTTATCAGAGAAGGACCAGACTTTAATATTGCAAAGATCAGGTTGCTATGTTTATACTTAAGCACAGCACAGAAGTGATCTTTACTTTTGGAAGTGGCAGAATACCAATTGAATGATAGTTTGTTATTCCTATATATGAAAACAAAATACAGGAATGGAAAAAAAAAAAAGCCACCAATAGTTTTATAAAACTCTTACATTTTAATAGTATTGACATACTAGCAAATGTAAAGCACAGTCCCACAAATTGCTAAAGCTATGAAGTCAAATATTGCTTTTTATAACAGTCTTTTTGGGGGGATGAATGTTATGTGGCAGTTATGTCAGATTCATTCTGAGTGGCAAACTGTTTAAGAACACCTTTCCAACTGTAAGTAAAAAACACAGCCATACAACCCAAGTAACCTTCACCATGCCCCCAAGCATTTCATTCTTCTAGAAAGCTCTGTTTCATTTCTTTTGAGGGATAAACTGCCACACACTCTACCTGAGCTACTGCAGGTAGACCAGCATGTAAAGAGTAAGCCAGAAACTGAACCATCACACTCCTTTGCTCAGCATATCTCCTGGGAGGTCAGCCAGGCCCAGCTCCAGAGGACTTAATGAAAGTTAGCAAAATGCAGGAAAAGCAGCTGGTAACTGTTATAAAAGTTAATTGCACCTAGGAGATTGCTATATAGAAAAAGGTACTGACACTTGGTTTCCTAAACAGAAATGCTGGGCCATTTCAAGACTTCTTTTATCAGGCTGCCAGCCAAAATAGATTTTTCAGCTTTTTTAGAATAATGTCAAGAAAGAAGCAATTCACAGAGTCACAGAACATTAGGGGTTGAATGGACCTCGAAAGATCATCTAGTCCAACCCTCCTGTCAAAGCAGGATCATCTACAGTAGGTCACACAGGAATATGTCCAGCCAGGTTTTGAATGTCTCCAGAGAAGGAGACTCCACAACCTTTCTGGGCAGCCCATTCCAAGGTTTTTCCTTATGTTCACATGCAACCTTCTGTGCTCCAGCTTGCGCCCATTGCCCCTTGTCTGATCATTGGGCATCTCTGAGAAGGGTCTGGCTTCATCCTTCTGACACTTGCCTCTCACATACTTATAAACATTAATGAGGTCACCCCTCAGTCTTCCAAACTAAAGAGATCCAGCTTCCTCAGCCTTTCCTCATAAGGGAGATATTCTACTCCCTTAATCATCCTTGTGGCTCATTCTCTCAATGTTACATAAATAAATTGTGGAAGATACATAAAAATGCGTAAGAACAAAGCATTTTTCTGACTGGCCAAATAGTAATTATTAATGTAAGGTATAAATCCTTATATATCACATCAATTAATTTTACACTTGTTCATTCTCTGCTAAAACCTACCCTAATAGATTACAGGTCACATTTAATATCCATTTACATGAAATGGATTCCTAGCTGTTTTAGCCCTGGGATGAGTTGGTGTAAGTAATGTAAAAGTGATGGCTTGATGCTATATATGGAGCTTCCAACTTTATTGCTGATCTACTTATGGAAAGAGAACATAGGGAACTGTCGCATCTAGGCTTACCTGTGTCATGAGTTTTTAATAATTTACAGCACCCCATCACAGGCAGCTGCTTATTGTTACTAGGATTAAGCAAATGGTATGAACCACAAACCATGGTTGAATATACATGTTAATCAAACAATTTTGAGGTATCTAAAGTTACAAAAAGGGAAACTAAAATAGTACATGATTTATTGTGACTTCTTAGTATGAAACAAGCTTTCCTACAGCCACTATTATAGTGTGCATAGGCAGACACCATCTGTCCTGTGTTTTGTATTTATCCATCTGCATGTATACCTCGGCCATGGATGTAGAATAAGTAGACCCTGGAGTCTTGCTGCTGTTGAAAGATGAAAGAATGTGCCACAAGCTTTCTTAACTACATTGTGGAACATGAAGGAAGTAGGAAATAAATAGTAATACGAGGACTATATGGTTATGTATGTCTGAATTGTTCTCTTATATATTACTCAGTGAAATAAATACAAAATATCTTTGTGTTGTCCTTGGATGATATGAATTTGGTTTCTTGAGTAACACTGGTATCATGTATTGGCCTGACATCAGAGTGAATGGACAGAAACATTATTTTCTTCTGTAAAACTTCTTCAGGAACATTTGGAGTTTATTTAGTATTCGGGACACTGGATTGTCTGAATATGTGCACTTAGTAATAGAGAAAGACAAAAATATTTATTACACTTCATCCCAGTGTTTTTGAAATTTCTGACTTTTTTCATTCTTTGTTGTGCTGGAGCTCTTCATTTACAAAACTCAGTGAAAACATAAAAACATGTATAGCATCCCTTTGACAAAAAAGCCTCTGATTTGAAAAGCTTATGGTTTAAATTCATAGTGGAAATTTCAGATGTATAAATACTAACTGCTTTATATGTTTTACAATATGTCATTTTCTTTCAAAACAAATTATTTCCAGAGTAAATTATGTGAGTATATGATTTATAATCATTATAACTGCAAGTATATAGTCTTAACTAAAAGGTGCCTTTGCTTCTTTTTCTCTTTTGAAGTCTATTGATCCTGGTCAACAGTTCACGTGGGAACACTCTAACCTGGAAATAAACAAACCAAAGAATAGATACGCGAATGTAATTGCATATGACCATTCTCGTGTTCTACTCTCAGCAATAGAAGGTAAGGAGGTCTTTAAACCTAAACTACTTAAATCCCAAATCCAGTATAATTGTACTGCCTGGTATCTTTGTGTGGTAATGTAATGAAGTGCTAATTGCAAGAACTTCCAGTAAATTCCTATAATGACAATCTTTTCTAATGCTCATTCTTAGTCATTCATTATTAAAATGCACTAAAATTAACACAGGGTTACATAATAGCCCTGGGTGCATCAGGACCCTGTTTATATGCCCACATTAGCTGACGTAAATTATTATTGTTCTTTGTTTTTACTAATTCTGCAAAGCAAATAAGCAGTAACCATGCAGAAAATGTGTTTTCTGTTGATCCTCATTATCAACATTTCCGTTATGTAGTCCTTAATGTTGGAAAAAATCAGTTCAGCTTTTTAATTTCTGGAAGAATTTAATGAGAGCTCTTCATGATATCTTTCTCTTTCAAAAAACCTTCCAAAAAGTTGAACATTTTAGAATTTTGACTTGAACAAACTGTCCAAGGCAATCAGCTCTCAGTATTTTGTCTCTTTTGCCAAATGCTAAAGCAACAGGAAGCGTTGGTTTTTACTCACAGGATTTCTTTCCAATTCTGCCTTACCTGCTTCCTGGGATGAAGATAGATTTTCAGTTTATTCTATATTATTGACAGTCTAGAATATAAGCAGTTTTATACTTAAGTGAAACATTTTAAACAAACCAGTAACTCTAATAGGGATTGCATATAATGCATAAGATGTAGGGAACTGTATTCACCATCATAATTACTTCAGGCCTAACATGCTACAAGTTCAACTGCAAAATTTTTTCATTTACAGTTATAAACAGCACTTCATCTTCGGTAACACCAGACCTTAAGACACTGGATACAGGACAGACAATATTTGAAGGTGTAACACACTTTAATATTAGGTGTTTGGTGAACAAAAAAGCAATCACATTGATTGAAATTTAGATCTTCCCTTATTTATTGTAGCTGCAAAACATGGATTTTGGTAACACAGATAGGAGCTTCTCAAATACATTTGAAAATATAAATCATTGCCTTCAAGAATTTGTATTTAATAATCTTATGTTTGTTCTAACTCAGAGGCTGATATAACCATTCTGAAAATATCGTATAGTATCATTTACATCTGCACTGTTTTGTAGGAGAATGTAGCTGTATGGAAACTTGCCTTTATAAGTTTGATACATTGGCATTAGCATTTGGTAATTACTGCTTCTCTTTTAAGTTTTAAGTATTTCTACAATCAAAATATGTGGTCTGCTTAGCACTTTAATTAGTTGACAACTGTGTTAGTTGTCCCTGCTACCAAGGAAATCAATACTTCGTATATTGTTTAAAAAACAAATAAATAAATTCTACTTGTGTTTCTATGAAAGTTGATAAGGATCTATAAATTTGGACAACATAACATTTTGTTCTGGCCCAAAAGAGAATATTTGGTTGGATTTTACATACAGACCTCATCTGAAATTCTTCAATAGCTGTAGGAAGACCAATTAATGAAATTTGAATAATAGCTGTGCTTTTTCTAAGGTGAGGAGTTCAGATTTGTGCTTGGATCATTTGAATCTGATAATCTCCTCAACTACATGGATTTTATGTTACAAAACTTTCCACATGAAAGAGTTGTTACTGACACCTAGTAGCTGCCTTTTTTTGCTCTAATGTAGTTCAAAACATCAGCCATTTATTTGAACTAATAGTATGGACTCATCATCATTTTGAATTCATCTCTGGATTTTTTCAAACTTGTCTACAGGCATGATGGAATACAGTCATACTATTTCCCACTCTTTGTATGACTAAAAGAACATCTAATAGGGAAGTAGTATGAGAACAAATGTTTACAGTTTTGTTTTTTTTTTTTTTAAATAAAAAGGCTGTTTAGCACTTAGCCTTTGTAAAGGCTCAAAATAATTTCACTACTCCATTTCAGATTGTGAATAATACGATAAGTATTCAAAACTATTTAAGATTGTAATGTTATTCAGGAGATCAAGTGAATGATTCTGAGGTTTATGTTATTAGCGTTGTGGATCTGAGTCTATGTTGCAGCAAGCTATGCTATCATCTCAGTTTATGAGTACAATCTCAGCATAAATCAAGGGCTGTAGTATTCATTTTTCCTAACCTTTTGCACTTTAATTTTGTCATTGGCTAATTATTTTTTCATTCTGTAAAATCTGTACTGCTTTGTTTTCCTGAGATACTTGAAAATGACATGTCTTTTATGCTCGGCTACTCATCTGATTCTTACTCTATTGTGCTCCATTCCTGTCTGGAAGAATAAGGAGACTGCAAAATCTGGTTATATGTCACCCTGGTTGAAGGGGCTACTCAAAAATAGTTATGATGAAATTGCTGTCTTTAACTGACTTTTTGTGCAGAAACTATGTCTCTGCCTTCATGATACTTGTACAAGTCAGATTATGCTGCATGGATTACCCTAAATTTACACTGAATGTATGCCATTTCAATTCTGCAGGAAACCCCACATTTAAGGTTCCTGTCAATATTACAGCAGGCAGAATCTGGTTGCTTCATTCGCTTCTTGACCTGTGTTTTTGCAGAACAACTGACCTTTCTTAACTATTAAACCCAAATTTAAGTAATAATGGTAATTTCTACTGTGCTTGTCAGTATGTTGCCTTCAAGCTAGGGCAGCTAACTGGTTTTCAGGATTTCATTGCATTGCAACCAAACTAGTTGTCATTTGATTGTTTTTGCACTATTAGTCTTGACAGAGAATTGTTCAGCTTTCTGAGCTCAGAATGAGGTATGACCAGAAAAGTCAGTACAGAAAGTGACATTTTAATATTTTGATTTATTCGGCTTTGATAATTGTTTCTGCTTGGCCAGTGTAGATATTTACAAATGTTCAGGATTTGTATATGGTAGTTTTAAATTGAACACACATCATTAGAACTCTTATAATAAGCACCCTCCCTAGAGGGTTTTAAGTTTTTGCATTGTGGGTACACAGCTGATGAAGCAAAAAGTGGTGTGACAAAGCTTAGTATAGAAAATGAGAGTGAGAAAATGGTGCTACAGAACAGAAAAGGAGTTTGGAGCAGAATGTGAAATTGAGGCCATGCATGAAAACAGTGATGAAAAGACACTCAGTGTGAGATAGGGTTAAATACTTGAAGGTACTATGATAATGAATGGAGAACAATGAAAATGCCTAATGGATATTGTAAGAGAGAAAGACAATAGAGCTGAGCATTGTGAATTCTAGTGTTCTCTTGATCTGAGGGCTGTACTCTGCAAAAGGCAAACTCTTTGTGAAAATTTTCTCACAGTGTAAAGTGCTGGACCAGCAGCTAGTTTTTACCAAAACTGCATTAGTTAAGTCACTATTAGGTCATGTAGGTAAGGAACTTCTCTGCCCATGTACCAGACACATCCTTTTCATGCACCATGAAGCTGAGTTACCTTGTAAAAGGACTTTTCTGGCTAAAGAACATACAGAATTTTTTTGTGTCCTCAAGGTAAAAGACAAGTAAAGAAACAATGAAAATTTCTGCTTTAACCAAGCTGGGAAGAAATCCTCTTTGCAAATACCAGTAATCGCTGATCTGCATACTTTCTTACTTGCCTCTGTGATCAAGGAAAGTATAATCTGGAAGTTTTTCTAAGTTCTTATGTAAAGAATTAGAATTATTTAATTAAGAAGCCATTCATAGAATCATAGAATTATAGAATCAACCAGGTTGGAAGAGACCTCCAAGATCATCCAGTCCAACCTATCACCCAGCCCTATCCAATCAACTAGACCATGGTGCTAAGTGCCTCATCCAGACTTTTCTTGAAGATCTCCAGGGATGGTGACTCCACCACCTCCCTGGGGCAGCCAACTCCAATGGCAAATCACTCTCTCTGTGAAGAACTTCTTCCTAACATCCAGCCTGAACCTCCCCTGACACAACTTGAGACTAAGTCCCCTCATTCTGTTGCTGATTGCCTAGGAGAACAGACCAAACCCCACCTGGCTACAGCCTCCCTTCAGGTAGTTGTAGACAGCAATAAGGTCCCCCCTGAGCCTCCTCTTCTCCAGGCTAAGCAACCCCAGCTCCCTCAGCCTCTCCTCATAGGGCTTGTGTTCCAGGCCCTTCACCAGTTTCGTCACCTTTCTCTGGACACATTCCAGAACCCCAGCATCTTTCCTAAACTGAGGGGCCCAGAACTGGACACAGGACTCAAGGTGTGGCCTGACCAGTGCCAATTACAGGGAAAGAGTAATCTCCCTTGTCCTGCTGGCCACACTATTCCTGATATAGGCCAGGATGCCATTGGCTCTCCTGGCCACACTGCTGGCTCATTCAGCCTACTATCAACCAGTACCCCCAGGTCCATTTCTGCCTGGCGGCTTGCCAGCCACTCTGTCCCAAGCCTGTAGTGCTGCATGGCATTGTTGTGGCCAAAGTGTTGAACCCTGCACTTAGCCTTGTTAAATCTCATCCTATTGGCCTCTGCCCATCTGTCCAGCCTGTCAAGGTCATTCTGCAGCGTCCTCCTACCCTCCAACAGATGGACACCTGCTCCTAACTTGATGTCATCTGCAAACTTACTGTCGAAGGACTCAATCACCTCATCCAGATCATCAATAAAGATATTGAACAGGATGGGGCCCAGCACTGATCCCTGCTGGACACCACTAGTGACTGGCTGCCAGCTGGATGTGGCACCATTCACCTCATTCAATATGATTTATCAATAAATTCAATAAAAGTTTGCAAGTAGAAAGAGTATTCAGAATTATGGACATTCTATTTTTTTTTAAGTAGTATTCTCTGCTAAGGTTTGTGAAGATCATTCTTTTGTTCACATTTGGCAATAGTTCTCATTCTTAATTTTCACACTGAGTTTGCATAGTATCAGTTCTGGAGGACGGCTTTCCCAGAAGATCATTTAACCACTTTACAAAGTGTTGTTTTTCATTTTTTCCTCAGGCTTTTATTTATAGCATATGCTTCAAAGTATGATGCCAGGCATCATAATATAATTCTAATTTATGCAGAAAACATTTCTTGCAAGCTTTCCTAGTTCCTTTCATAATAATACCCAGTTGGTATAGATTTCTCCTGTTGGCTTCATTTTTCTTTCTCATCTGTTTTGTGCAAAAATGTTTTATTATCTCAATAAAGGAGAAAGTATGGCATTGTGCCAAGCAGTTTTATTTCCTAAGTCATTAATTCCATATCCACAATAAGAAATGCCATGTTAAAAAGTTTCAAGTCTATGAATCATTTAGAACTCTAGTTTCTGCCTTTCATGGAGAGAAATCATGGTTTGAAACTATAGCCTATGAAGATTTAAAAGGTCTTTTATTTTGCTTTAATTTCTCACAGAAGAGACTTTAATCAGTTCTAATCACAGTCAGGCAATCTTCCTGTGTCCATCCTTGCATCTTGCCTGCGGAGTGCCATTTGTGGCCTATCTTTTGGCCCTGAAGTCACAAACTCTTGTCTTCCCTGAAATAATTTGTCATATTTTTCCTTTAATTGTACAAAAAGTCAGATCAAATTAAAATTTGTATTTGAATATAATTTGAACACATAAACCAAGAAAATCTATTATGCTTTCTTGGGCATAAAGGCAAAATTTTATGCCAGACCACAGCTGCAGTAATCCATAATCTGAGTAATTTCAAGATTATACATGATTTTAATTACAGGTTCACAGAATTAACCAGGTTGGAAAAGATCTTTGAGATCATCAAGTCCAATTTAACACCCAACACCATCTATTCAGCTAAACCATGGCACTGAGTGCCTCATCCAGTCTCTTTTTAAACAGTTCCAGTGATGGTGACTCCACCACCTCCCTTGTACAAAGGAGCAGCCACCCTGTGTTTTCACTCTTCTCTCTTTCAGGCATACCAGGCAGTGACTATATCAATGCCAACTACATAGATGGATATAGAAAGCAGAATGCTTATATAGCAACACAAGGGGCTTTGCCAGAAACCTTTGGTGACTTCTGGAGAATGATGTGGGAGCAACGAGGTGCTACTGTAGTCATGATGACAAAACTGGAGGAGAGATCCAGGGTAAGGAAGCATGTATAATGGCAATGATATTGTACCTGAGTAATCGCAAAGATTTTCGTTTCTGTCATGTATGTTTGTCTTCCTCCTGCACATGAACAAGAACTGATTTTTTTTTTCAGATTGCTGCTAATTTGAAGCGCCCATATGATGAAATTCACTTACATGGGCGATGTTAGTTCCATTGTGAAATTACCAAGCTATGACACTTACTTTCTAAGGTCTTTTTATACTTGAAATCTCTTGCATTTTGGGGTTTTTTTGTTCCAATCATAGTAGAAATATTAGGAGGTGATGGAAAATTTTACTTTATTTGTAGTATCAAGGAAACTGATGTATATCAACAGCATTCAATTATCAGTTTTATGTGGCATAGATTAAACAGTAATGAAATAAAAAGTTATCTGTAATATCTCAAATTCAATTTTATGGGGCAAAGTAAAATTAAGAAAGTGAAGGACTAAATCATATGGATACTCCTCTGATAACAGAAATATTATAATAGAAGATGTCCTAACCAAAAGCAATAGTATTTTCTGTTATGTAATAAGGAATATGATGGAAAAAGTAGTAAAAGACCGTATGTTGTGTGAAGATTTACCAACAGGTATGTATTTGATGACATTCATCAGTTTTAATAGTGGATGTGATGTAGGGGAGGGAGAGCCTGAAAGGGAGGAAAAGGGAGATGGTAAGAAAATGAAAAGAGACAAATTCCTCTTAGTGGCCACTCAGGAGGAATTTCCAACCTTCAGCACCATTTCCAGTAGAGCAGGTGGTTCCGCCATCATACATTTCCCAAAATAACACTTCATTTTATGTCAAGATGTAGTCAAACTCCTCATAGGTTTTTCCTTCTTATGATGCTCATGTCATTGCTGGTAGCACATCAGCTGCAGAAGGTGCTACGTAGCTGGTTCATTTCTGAGCTTTCAGCAAACATGTTAATGAATCCTGTCCTGTAGTGTAAACCAGAAGCTATGACAACATGCAGAAATCAGGAAACAGGAGAAAGAAAGGATGAGTCTAACATCAGTGACAATCACTTCCCCTGGCATTCTGCCTGGAACAGCAGTATCAAGGTTTGTAAGTGTAAGTCCAGGATTTCAAGTGGAAGGCCTTTAGCTATAGAACAATCTAAGGTACTTAAGGTGAAGTGCAACATGTTAAAAAATGCCATAAATACAGAGGATCAAGAACAGTTCCAAAAGACAGAAAGAGACTAGGGAGGAGGAGTTGAAATGTATCATACAGAAAAGCTTTTATTTCAGTGAAAAATATCTTCTGGAGGTAGCTGGATATAATAGTTGATATTTCAGTAGCTCATGGATGAGCTCTATTTCAAAACTAAAATGTTTCCCTGTGTTACTTTGGAACAGAGGGGGATACACTGTAAAGCCTAGTGCTGTACTGTGTTGGCACTGGTTTTCAGGGTTTTTTTCACATGCTTGGCAAGTACATATAATTGCAATGATTACATAACTTACTGAACCTCTTGGCAACAGTCATTCCTTTATGGAGGCTTATTGTATTACATATGTATATATACTCATTCTTTCACCATTTCATCACTTTTTAAAAATAGAGTACATTTTTTTTGCAGTTTAAGGAATGTATATTATTCTAACTAGAGTCACTTTGCACATGTGAATTTAGCCTACTTTAACACTGCCTGTATGCACATGATGCACATGATGTACATAGCAGAGGGTAATTATATAGAAAGTTTTGGTTTATCTTGAGTCTACAGAACCTGTCTAGTCTAGACACTGGTAGTTGTTTGGAATTAAGCAAATTAAATTTTGCTCATTTCTTCACTAATTACTTCCTACATAATAAACTTGCTGCTAAATAGAATGAGTGCTAAGGAAAAAAAAGTGATTCTGTTGCAAAAGTTGTATGTAAATACCAAAGAGTTTATCTTAATACTGCAGACCACAGGCAAACACTGTCTAGAATGATGTTTTGATACTGCTAAATGAAATTCTATTAATTCCCTGTAATAATTGCTTAGCAAAGTTTTTAGCTAACTATAGCCATTGCTGACTGCACCCCAAAAAACACTGATCAGAATAGTAATCACCTCTAGAACTGATTATCATTCATCAGCAATATATTCCAAATGTAATGAGAAATCAGACAATCTAGTTAATGGATTGTCTGTGTATCCAGTCCTTATGTTAGTATATTTTTGGTGTATATTTAGCTCATTATGTATTCATATGTAAAATGAGTTCAATACTCCCAATATAGAACATTAAGTCCAGCTATCCAGTTGATTTAGTCTTGATCAAATTGATAAGCCAGAAATACAATAACATAGGAACATGATTTATTAAATATAAAAAATTATTTTTTCTGAGCCAATTTGATCCATGTTCATTTGCCCGGTCAATGATAGGTTAAATACACATGATAGGGTGCTAATAGACAGTAGACAACAGTCTAGAAAAATAAGAACTTGGAATACAGAGGAACAAACTAGATGCACAAAACAAACAGCAATACTGCCTTGGGTGGTGAGATGGACCTCCTCGAGTTCACAATGGAGCTAACCAACAGGTAAACAAGTTATAAACCTTAGAAATAACCAGGTACATTAGCATAAGCTACTCACGGACCACTGAGCTGTTAACTACCAAAACCTTTGCTGAATGAAATGATGCTGTGATTTCGTAGTTGTAATCCAAAGGGCAGGAAAAATCCAAAGATAGTATCCAAAATTAGAGGAAGTGAGAGAGAGGGAGACGCACTGCTGTGGTGAAGATCTAGGCACTATGCTGCTGCTGGGACAGAAGAAGCTAATTGCCCTGAAGACAGGAGCAAGTATGTGCTTGTCACTGCCTTGAATCCCATTAATGAACAGGGGGAGAGAAAACGAGAGACAAGAACAACGAACAATGAACATGTGTGCTTTCAAAATCTTCCCCTATAAATTCCCTTTTTTGAAAACTGAACAGCCCAATGGCACAATAGCTATTCAAATCCCTCCAATCAGTTCAAAATGTTGCCTGGTGAGCAAAACTGCACACGCCTTCTCTCATAGCATCTGACACATGCAATTGCCTCTCCAAAACATGAGGCTTGTGGTCCAGCTTCCACTCCCTCCAGGCAGCCTTAATGGCACTTGCTTATTGGCTCCTTGACCTCAATCTGGACCCTGCAACAGAGGGGGAGGAGAAAGGGCAGTGGCTCAAACAGATTGAGCTGGTTTGCCTCTTCCAGGACACCAGTCTGTAGTTCAGCTCCAATCTTGGGGTATACAGCTCTGTGAATATGACATACCAGTTACCACTTCTCCTAAGTAGTTGCATATAATGTCATTGGTTGTATTCATACTGAGGCAGCAGTGGAAATCCCTGTGTGGAAAAATAATAGTATGATTTTGTTGTTATTTTTTTCTCATGCTATTAGTTTTGTATAGCATATTCTTGTAACAGGAGATCAAGTGATACTTCAAACGTGAAGTATAAACACTGTTACACAGCATTAAACATTAAGATCTTAACTAACTTTGTTTCTCTTTTTCTTTTGATTCCTTTTTGATTGTCTTTGTGTCTTGGCAGTCTGATCATTATTCTTGCTGCAAGGCAAGATCATTTCTCTCTGGGACTTCATCTGCTGTCTATCTCCATATCATCATTTCTTCTTAGTTTGCTTTTTCCATTATATAGTCCTGCATCTTGGTATCAGCCTTTTTAACCTAGATTGTGTAGATGGAGATAGGGATTTTAATTTCATCTGCAGAAAAAAGCATTGACATGTGTTAGATATCTGAGTAACTTAAGCTTTGACATACTTTACAGCTGAGTATGTCAAATGAAGATAATACAGTGAATTCATTTGTTACCTAAAATGAAACTGTAGAAAAAGAGAAGCTCTTCCACAAAGTGGCTCTGTCTTTGTTGTTTTTTTATGAAATGTCTCACTTGACCTAAACCAGACTAGAGAGAGAAACTCAGTTCCAACATTCAGCTTGTACATAGTACATATGAAAAAATGATTGTACATATTAGCAGTATATGGGAACAGTGTTCATTGTCACATAAATGCATTTGATGTAAATGAAATAACACTACTGAAGGTTGCAAATTGGAGATTTAAAAAAGCAATTGTGTATTATTCCAATAAAATAACACAAAGCATGTACTGCATTAATGTATTATATCTTTTCTCCCTTCTTCTGTCTTCCTCTCCACCCCCAGCAGAACTCCTGTGTTATAATTCATGAAAGAAAGAACCAACCTGTCTTAGGCTGTGTTTTTAGTTTGTGTTTTGTTTGTTTAGTTGGCAGCTCCTTTTGCTGTACTGATGAACTATATCAATTTACAGAATACAGAATTAAACAGGTTGGAAAAGACCTTCAAGATCATCAAGTCCAACCTATCACCCAACAGCATCTAATCAACTAAACCATTTAGTCATTTAGTCTCTTTTTAAACACTTCCAGTGATGATGACTGCACCACCTCCCTGGGCAGTAAATTATATGAATGATCAGATGTGAATGATCAGATGAAGGCAGAAAATCTCACTTTTAAGGAAAAGATAATATTGCCTCAAACAGGAAACATTTATTTCTGCTTTCAACTTCAGAGTAGGATACTGTTGTGCATTGTCCCCTTGAAAAAGAATTCAATCCTTTCATTCTTTGCTATGCATCCCTTATTTTGAATACACTTGTTATATTGTTGTGGAAACAATAAAAAATGCTTAACTTCCCTCCTCAACCTCAGTAGCAATGTTTTCTATATTGAGATCATAGTGCTTAGGATTAGAATTCTGTTAAAATCACGTAAACTCAGCTCAATGACCATATAATGATGCTAGTAGTAATTCAAATAGGAGCCAGATTCTGAACTTAGAGAGTGATGAGGAAGGCAAAGAATACTAAGAATGTTATTTTGGCTCTGTGAAATGCTTTATTATCTTTCAGACAAATACAGACTGGGCAGCAGAGTATGTTTTGACAGGTTATACTGGAGCTATTACTTGTCAAAATATGGGATTGAAAATAAGTGACATCTTCACTAATGTGAGCAGAAATGATCAATATGTACACTTAACAATTCATTATAGATTATATCTATATGCTTCCAAGTGCACCTGTATTTTACTGTATTTAGGCACAATGCAATTGATTTGTGCATAAAAGGTGCACTGATATTTTGTATTGGGCAGCATGGGTATATAAAAGCTGAGGGTTTAAAGTTATAAAGTATCTACTTAAACAAGGAAAAACAAAAATTTTGTCTACAGTTTGCAGCAACTAGAAAAGCATGTATGTCTTTATCTGATAAGAGGTAAGTTAACATCTCTTTCAGCAGATATATTAGGATAAAGGACATACGTATCAGATGACATTCTTTCATACTGAATTGTGTTGCTTTAGAAGAACTGAAAATGTAGTTTTGCCATTGTTCCTTACCTAATATTAATGGCAAACCAATACATTCTGTATCAGTAATGTAGTATCATAACTTTACTTCATTTTTTAAAATGCTGTCAGAATGATAAGGTACATGAAGGATGAATGAGAGAGCCAGCAAACATACAAAAAACACAAAACAAGCAAAAACCCCAAAACAAACACACAAACAAATAAAGAAAAAAGCAGAAACAAAGAAAATTCAAAGTCAAGTAGACCATGTGTTCATCAGGTTTGTACTGGGTTTTTTTCACTGTAACAGAATATGATGGCCACAATCCAAGAATTCCTGCATTGTTGGACAAGCTGGAGTCTCCAGTTATGATGTCAGAATTTTAAAGCTTATCCATATGGCTATTCAGTATAGAAGGAGTCTCAGAAGCACAGGGCAGGGACACACTCAACTCTCACTAAAATGTGGTCATTCATAGGTATTTAATTTATGTAAGGATCTAATACTAGACACATGCTAACATGCACTCACCAGTAAAACCTAGTTTGCAGATGGGAGTGCTGTGCTGAAATGCCTCAGCTATAGCTCAGATTATTACATCACCCAGAAAAAATAGATATGGAACTGTGATAAGGAGGGTTTATTTTATGTGAAAATAAATGCCATTACACCACTGAACAGGCCAAAAGTAGTTCTGACATGCCGGGTCTGATTATTTCAGTTTATACTTGTTTGAAGTTGAACACATGCAGACTGAATGCCCCATGTGAAAAGATGTTGGTAAATTACAGAAAATCTAGAACAGTAAAGATCAGAGGTTGAAAAAATGATCTATGGTGAAACTCAAAAAGTATTGGATTTGTTTTATGTATGAGAGTAAATGAAAACATAATAGTCTTCCAGCATGTGAAAGGCTGTTAAAAATTTTACGGCAGTCAACAGTTCTCCCTTCCTGTGGGGCTTTAGAAGGAAAAAACAATTCTTCTAGCAAAAGAGATTTATGTTAAACTGTTAAAGAACTTCCAAAATATAATGTCATGAATGAGCAAACTGTAAGACTTTTTTTGTGCGTTGTTCCCCGCTGTAAGCTTTCAAGAACTGTTTACACCAGAGTCTTGCCTGAATTGATAGGGCAATATGTAGTACTGCCACAATTAGTTTTTAAAGGAAACCATCCAGTTTTTTGTGTTATGAGTCTCTGTTCATTAATGAAGATGTTTCACTTAGCTGTTAGAGTAAACCGAGAGTTTTATCAAAAATACAATTTCCCTGAGACAAGTGTATAGTCAAAACTGTATTGTCACTCTGTAATTTTACTTTATTTGCTTAGTTACCTTGCTTTGTAAGTCACATATTACTACCTCATATAATTATTTTAATACAAATACAGGGACTATTCCACAGGTAGAGAATAGCCATTGACATTGTGTCTTAGAAGTTTTCCTTGCAAAATTAAAAAAATCTATGTGTTTCTTTTAAAAATGCAATGATTAGTTCATGTTTAGTTTAGCACTGCAACCTTTTACTTCAATGCAGGGAGTTGTTTCATGGAAATTCAGGCTTGTGAAGGCCAGTAAATGAATTTAGTCTTCTTCTAGGAAAATAACCCCGGATCTTCTTACTTAACAGAATCTGGTGAAAGACTCAAGACCAGTTCTCTTTTATGATGAGAAATACAACTGGAAAATTTGTTTTTCAGATAGGTGTCTCTGAAAGATAATATTGTTATCCCACCTTTATAAAGCTTTTTCTGTTTTCTGAGGAAGTTAATGGATGAACTTGGCAACTTAAATGCCTATGTTGTGTTTTACCTAGGTGGTCTTTTGGGTTAGTATCATGGGAACTGAAATGAAAGAAACTAAATGCATTTATGAGATTAAGAATTTTATGTGTATATTAAACAAGCTGCAGAAATCTCATCATGCCCAAAAGTTCCTTTAAAAAGTAAAAATTCAAACTGAAAACTTGCAAGGTCCCTAAAATATTCTCCATTTTCATCTTGTTTAAACTATTCATTTCTGGCTTTCAGGTGAACCAAAACCGTAAGAACAATAGCATTTGATTGCTCTGGTATTTCATTCTTTTGATTATTTTGCTTTACTAGTTCCTTAAAAAATATGCATACCAGCTTTAAAAGAGAGCTCTCATGTATGGACAATAGAAATTGTCATTAGAGCACTTGAATACTGAGCCAGATTGCTCAATATTTTCTTCATGCTATAATGTAGTGTCTTGTTCAGTGAAAGGATATTCAGGCTGCACACAATGTTCAGTCTTGAATACAGGAAGAGGATGAAGCAAAAAGTCATCAGCCTATTCACTTTTCCTGTCAGTCCATTCATATAAAAGTTTTCAAGACCTCTTTGGAAAATCCTTCTGTATTTAACTCTTTGACAGACTCATCCTTCAAAATTAATTCACTACGAGCCTGTATTCCTTGCCCACATTGATGCCTGCCATATAGTTTTGGCATGTATAGATGAAGATGAAAGACAAGATAGGGAACACATTTAAAATATGCACAAGATACCACTTTCCTTTTGTTTTAGTAACCATACCACATTTTGTCATAAGAAGCAGAACCAAATCCGTTTGGGAGTTATTTGTAATTATTGATTATCTTTAAATATTGACAGCCTAATTATCATGTCTTAGGAATTTAAAAAATAAGAATGTAATGAGGGTTGATTTTCAGACTTACTAGCAGACCAAAGTTTGTTATTAAGTGAGTAGTCTGAAGTTCATTTATGTTGTTTCAAAATCCTGTTTGGAATTTGTTTTTCAAGACGACTGCAATTAAGACTGCATTATATTGAACTGCAGAAGTCACTATTTTCCACTTAGTTTTAAACTCCAAATATTCAGTTCAGGTGAGCTTCAACAATCATAGACTCATAGAATCATTTACGTTAGAAAAAATCTTCAAGATCATTGAGTCAAATTGTTAACATAGCACTGAAAAGTCTACTGCTAAACCATATCACTAAGCACAGCATCTGCACATCTCCAGGGATGGTGACTAAGCGACTCCCTCTGCAGCCTCTTCCAATGCTCCACAACCCTTTCGGTGATTACATTTTTTGTAATATCTGGTGTAAAGCTCAAGAATCAATCTTGAAGCTCAAGCAGAGCAAATGCAGAGTCCTGCGCCTGGGGAAGAATAACCTCAGGCACAAGTAACTTCGCCATAAGCCAGCAATGTGCCTTCATGGTCACAAAGGCCAACAGTTTTGTGGGATGCATTCAGGAGGGTGTGCCAGCAGCTCAAGGTTGTTTCTCCTCTCGTTTACTCTGTCCTAGTGAGGCTACATCTGGTGTATTAAGTCTAGTTACGGGCTCCTGAGTTCAGAACGACAGGGAACTACTGGAGAGTTTCCAGTAGAGGGTTACAAAGATGATTAGGGGTCTGGAGCATCTCTCCTATGAGGAGAGGATGGGAGACCTGAGACTCTTTAGCCTGGAAAAGAGAAGACTGGGAGGGCATCTTATCAATGATTGTAAATACATAAATTGTGGAGGTCATCAAGATAGTGCTGATCTCTTTTTGGTGGCACCCAGTGATAGCACAAAGAGCAAGAGGAAGTTTCACACAGAACACTGCAACAGGCTGCCCAGAGAGGTTGTACAGTCTCCTCTGAAGGCTTACAAAATGCACCTAGACACATTCCTGTGCAACCTAATCTAGTTGAATCTGCTTTAGTAGAGAGGTTAGACTAGATGATCTCCAGATCTCCAGAGGTCCCTTCGAACCCCTACCATTCTGTGATTCGATGACTGGCATTATCTTGTTTACTGCATCATTATTATTGTCATTCAACGTCATTGTACAGATACTTTATTTTTGAAGAACATCTGAAAATGTAGTTAAAAAGCTTTGTCTTCAAAATATTATTATTATTATTATTACTACTACTACTACTATTATTAAAACCAAAGGAATAATTTTGTTACATTCTGCTATTATTTCCTATTCCATGTTACATGCTGTAAGGACGTACTGTATGAATCTGCCTACTACTGGTTTGCTGTTTCATGCCCAATCTGCATTTTTTCCTTATAATCTCAGATGGCTTGTAGAAGCTTGCTCATGTGTTAAGAATTATCTGAAGGGGCTTGTCAACCTGAATGATGAAACTTTATACTGGAAAATTATTTCTCTATTCCTAAATGTCATGAATCTTTGTATTTGTATGGAAATATACTTCCTTCAGGTGTGCTGATGCATGGCAGCACTTTTTTCTAGTGTCTGTGACTTGTTGAAGTGTGAATATCTACAAATATTCTTGGGAGATCTATAGCTACTTAAACCCCTCAAGTCTGAAATGGTCTCCAGGTTCTCATTTTTAATGGAATAGAAAGCAAATAGATTTTCCTGCAGCTTTGCTTTCAGAGCATGCTTGTGTGTTTCTATTAAGAGCCAGGATTCACATGGTCTGTGTGGAAGAAACGTATGTTTGGAAACATGTGTTAGTGGAGAGAATACATGTTTGAGAGGCAGGTTAGGAGAATGTGTCTATCATTAGTTATGTCTTTTAGCTATGTCTTCTGTGTATTCAACAGTCTTTTGAGAGGCGCTCTGATGTCAGATTTTGGCAGTGTGCAACCTGGGATCATGAGATAGTGAAAGCAGTACTAAAAAGCATGCTTGTCATTGCTGATCATTGAATTTATCTTTTAAAGAAATCACTCTCTGAAATCACCAGTGAGGGTTTTTTTCGTGTGTTCATGAGCCTGTTTTGTTCATCTTGTCATCTTCAGTGACAGACAGGAGAACATTAGAGAATTACTGAGGAAAGCTGTTTTCTGTAACCATGTGGCACAGAAAAACCCTCACGCAATGCAGGCAAATACAGACTGCACAGGAAAAGAGTCTGTCTCACCAAATAGTGTCTTGTCAATTAAGCTATATTATCAGATTCTCTACTGCTGATGAAGTCCAGTAGAAAACATTGTTCTGATCTCTCACAAAGATAATTTGGACTCTAAATTGCTAAGGCTATTGGGAATGTAAAGTTTATGATCACACAGCAGGAGTGTAGGAGAGCTAAGGGTATGTCTCTGAATATTTCTTGTTCTGAGAAACTCAAGAGGCAAAAGGAATAAAAAATGTAGTTCCATCAACTTGTGCTTCTATGCTCTTCCAGAAGGTCAGTTCCATGACAATTCAAAATCAGGATTTCATTCTAAAAAGTTGATATTTATTGTAATCAGTTTCCACTGTGAAATAATATATACAGTGGTCTACAAATTGTAGTTATTTTTTAACAGTTGCTGTTTGCATCCAGCAGCAGTCCTCTCTCTGCATTACCTAGCAGATTATACAGAATGTACTTTTGAAAAGATCAAAATTATTGCCATTTATTATTACATTCATCCAGTTCCAAACCCCCTGCCATGGGCCAGGCCACTTTCCACTAGATCAGGTTGCCCAGAGTCATATCCAGGCTCTCCTTAAAAACTTCCAGGGATGGGGCTTCCACCAGCTTTTGGGCAACCTGTTCCAGTGTCTCACCACCCTCATGGTGAAGAAAGTCTTCCTAATGTCTAATCTAAACCCACCCTCCTTTATCTTGGACCCATGTTCCTTAGTCCTATCACTACTCAACACCCTAAACAGTCCCTTACCAGCTCTCTTGTAGGCCCCCTTCAGATACTGGAAAGCCATAATAAGGTCTTCTCGGAGCATTCTCTTCTTCAAACTGAATAACCCCAACTCTCTTACCCTGTCTTCATAGGAGAGAAGCTCCAGCCCTCTGATCATCCTCATGGCCCTTCTCTGGACACGTTCCACCATGTCCATATCTTTGTTGTAATAGAGGTTCCAGAAATGAACTCTCTACTCCAAGTGGAGAGCAGTGTAGAGGGGGAGAATCACCTCTCTCAACCTGCTGGCCACATTTCTGTTGATGCAACCCAGGATGTGATTGGCTTTCTGGGCTGCAAGTGCACACTGGTGGCTCATATTGAGCTTGTTTACCAGCACCCTCAAGTCCTTTTCTTCAAGGTCACTCTCAAGCTAGTTGCTGTCCAGCCTATATTGGTGTCTGTGATTGCCCCAACCCAAATGCAGGTCCCTGCGCTTGGTCTTGTTGAACCTCATGAGGTTGGCTTGGTCCCACCTCTCCAGCCTGTCATCCCTTCCCTCCAGAGTGTCTGCTGCACCACACAGCTTGGTGTCATCAGCAAACCTGCACTCAATGCCACTGTCCATATTGCCAACAAGGATGTTAAACAAGACTGGTCCCTGTACTGCTCCCTGAGGAACTCTACTTGTCACTGGCCTCCACTTGGACATGGACCCATTGACAGACACACTTTGGCTGCATCCATCAAGCCAGTTCTTTATCCACTGAGTGGTCCATCCATCAAACCCCTATTTTACCAGTTTTGAGATCAGGATGTCATGTGGGACAGTGTCAAAGGCTTTGATCGTATCCAGATAAATGACTTCAGGTGCTCTCCCCATGTCTGTTGGTGTTGTGACCATGTCACAGAACACCACCATGTTTCTCAGGCATGATTTGTCTTTGGTGAAGCCGTGATGATTGTATCCAATAATCTCGTAGTTATTCTTCTGCCTCAGCAGTGCCTCCAGGATGATCTGTCTCATGATCTTAGTGGGTGCAGAGGTGAAACTGACTGGCTTACAGTTCCCTGGATCATCCTTCTTTCCCTTTTTGAAAAATGGGGGTTATGTTTCCCCTTTTCCAGTCAGTGGGGACACCTAGAATGCTGCGTCAAATTTTGGGCTCCCCAGTTCAGGAGAGATAGGGTCTGCTGGAGAGAATCCAAAGGAGAGCCACAAGGATGATTACAGAACTTGAGCATCTCCCCTATGAAGACAGACTGAAAAACCTGGAGCTCTTTAGTCTTGAGAAGATCTTGTCAATGTCTATATATATCTGAGGGGTGGGTGTCAAGTGCAGTGGGCCAACCATCCTTGATTCCCTTGGGTTGTCTTGGTGTATTGTCCCTGCCTCCCTTCAGGGCAGCAAGTTGAGAGCCCTTACTAATTTTCCTTCCCTCTGCCCCTGCTGTGCTGGCCTACTGTGTGCCACAGGAAGGCATGAAATTATTAAGCCCTTCCCGCTTCAAATCTAGTTTAAAGCCCTATCAATGAGCCCTGCCAACTCCTGCCTCACATGCCTTATTTCTCTCTGGAACAAGTGCAACCTATTTATTACTCACAGCTCTGGAGCCCTGTAAACAGAGCTGTAATTGTAAAACCCAAAGCCCTGTCAAAGGCACCAGACCTGGAGCCATGAATTGATCCATCAGCTCTTCCTATACGTTCCCTCATCTATCACTGATGTCAGAGGGATGGAGAGGAACAGAACCTGAGTTCCTGATCCATTTACCAGTTGCCTCAAGGCCCTGAAATCTCTTTTAATTGATTGTGAGCCTCTTGTTGCTACATTAGCACTACCCACCTGAAAGACCAGAAGCAGGTGATAATCTGAAGGCCTCACAAGGGTGGGAAGTTTTCCTATGACATCTTTTACCTGGGCACCAGGGAGAGAGTAGACATCCCTATGGAGTGGCTTATGTCTGCACATCGGGCCTTTAGCTCCACTCAGCAGGGAGTCTCCTACTACAATGACTCATTGATTTTTCTTTTGAGGGTCATTTTCTATGGCCAGCCTGGGACAAGTCGGCCTTCTAGCCTTCCATCATCTTTGCTCATAACCAGTTCCTCCTGCAGAGCCTCATACCTGTTCTGCAGAGCCATTGCAGGCGGTGCACTTAAGGAACAAGCTTGTTCCATTTGTTTTGTCAGGGAGAGACCTGTTCTCATTGACTCTGCTCCTGTGGGATACCACAGGATGGCAGCAGGACTTGCTTATGAGAGGATGTGGAATCCTCTGCTCCACTAAGAGTCACCTCACATGCCATTTTGTGGAGATCAGTTTGTGGAAATAATCCATTTCCCTCTTACTCTCTCTGATGTTTCTCAACCTACTTGCCTCCTCCCTGAGCTCCATCTCTTCTTCTTGGAGCTGTGCCACCCAGTGGAGCAGGTCATCAATCTGTTCACACCTCATGCAGGCATAGTCAGCATTGTCACCTGTTGCCAGTGAAAGGCTGTGACATTCCTCACAGCCTGTGGCCTGGATACCAATATCCATTTTGGTGGGTGCTGGGAGTGCAACATTCCTTCTCTAAGTAGCCACCATCACTCCTTGAATAATTTCCATCCCCAAGCTGGAAAAGACTTTAGCAACATGCCCAGGTGACTTAGCACCTCCCTCTGCTGACTTGTTGGGGCATTTGAATCACCCACTGTGGCTGCCACTGCATCCATGCTTCACCTGTTTCTCTCACGATAGCTGCTGGCTCAGGAAAGGAGGAAGGGATGCTCTGCTTTCCACACACTGCTTGGTTTCTGCTCTGCATGTGACTGCAGGGGTCAGCACCAGAGTAGCCTCCATCCCTCTTTGCCTCCTACCTGTTCACCACAGCCACCCCTGGGCAGTAGTCATCTTATCAGGCAAACCATCCAGGATGTGTTTTATCTTTGCTGAAACATTCCTCATTTCGTGATGTAATCATCACCTCCCTAGGGGATTTGCACATACAGAGAGGCCTCTCACATCACCCCATGGCCTCAACAAAGATGCAAGAAAGAAAGCAAAGAAAAAAAGGAAAAGGTTTCAAGAAAAATAAAGAAGTTTTATACAATTTTTACCATAGACATAGGTTTAGATCAGCTAATATCATGAATCTGTTTTACATCATCAGTAGGTACAAATTGTATATTGGGCACTACATGTCGAACGAGTTGTATAAAACAGGGAATTATACATGGCAAAAAAGAGTAGCAATGCTTAACAAATAGAAAAAATATTCTTTCACCCATGGTCCTCCTGGAAGCTAAGAGAAAAGTTTCTGTTCCCACCCTTCCCAGCTCTGTGTGGGTACATGTGTTAACTTCCTAATCCCAGATGTTTTCCATTGTCGTCAATTTGTGAACAACAGTTAGAATAATTTAATTTCCCAGAATGACCTCCCTGCTTCTGCTGGCCACACTGTTCCTGATACAGGCCAGGATGCCATTGGCCTTCTTGGCCACCTGGGCACACTGCAGGCTCATGTCCGTGAGCCTACCAGGGGTAAGGCTATGCTTGACCTCCTCTTCACCAATAGGGAAGGGCTGGTGAGTGATGTGGTCATTGGAGGATGTTTAGGATCCAATGAGCATGAAATAATTTAATTTTAAGTACTCAGTCAATCTAATAGGTACAGCAAGAAAACCTCCACTCTGGACTTCTGGAGGGCGGATTTCAGGTTCCTCAAGGACCTAACTCAGAAGGTTCCTTGGGAAACAGCCCTTAAAAACAAAGGTGTCCAGGAGAGCTGGACCTACTTCAAGAAAGAACTCTTGAAGGCACAGGAACAGGCTGTGCCAATGTGCCAGAAGATGAGCCTCTGGGGCAGATAGAATAGAATAGAGAAGTATAAACCAGGTTGGAAGAGACCTTCAAGATCATCGCATCCAACCTATCAACCAATCCAACCCACCTAATCAATTAAACCGTGGCACCAAGCACCCCATCAAGTCTCCTCCTGAACACCTCCAATGATAGAGACTCCACCACCTCCTCGGGCAGCCCATTCCAATGGGCAATCACTCAATCTATATAGAACTTCTTCCTAACATCCAGCCTAAACCTCGCCTGGCGCAGCCTGGATGGGCAATGAACTTCTAAAAGAACTAAGGGGAAAAAAGAGGGTGTACCATCTTTGGAAGAAAGGTGAGACAACCCATGGAATGTTTAAGGATGTTGCTAGGTCTTGTAGGAAGAAAATTAGGGAGGCAAAAGCGCATTTAGAGCTTAAACTGGCCTCTGCTGTGAAGGACAACAAAAAATCCTACTATAAATACATTAATAGCAAGAGGAGAGGCAAGGACAACCTCCACTCTTAATGGACATGAAGGGGAATGTTGTAACAAAGGATGAGGAAAAGGCAGAGCACCTTCTTTGCCTCAATTTTTAATAGAAGGACAGAATGTCTTCCAGACAGCTGGCCTGCAGAGATGGCAGATGGAGCCAGGGAACAGTATAGTGTCCCTCTGTTCCAGGAGGAGGGGATAATTAGAAATCTCCTCAGCTGCTTTGATCCCCACAAGTCCATGGGACCAGACGGGATCCATCCTAAGGTGCTGAGAGAGCTGGCAGATGAGCTGGCCAAGCCACTATCCATCATTTTTCAGTAATCCTGGCACACTGGAGAGGTCCCAGATGACTGGAAGCTGGCCAATGTGGTGCCCATCCACAAGAAGGGACGGTTGGAAGAGCCAGGGAATTATTACCTGTCAGCCTGACCTCAGTGCCAGGCAAGATTATGGAACAGGTCATCTTGAGTGCAATCACACAGCACTTAGAGGATGGCCAAGGGATCAGGCCCAGACAGCATGGATTTAGGAAGGGCAGGTCCTGCCTCACCAACCTGATCTCCTTCTATGATCAGGTGACCCGCCTGGTGGATGTGGGGAAGGCTGTGGATGTAGTCTACCTGGACTTCAGCAAGGCCTTTGACACTGTCCCCCACAGCAAACTCCTGGCCAAGCTGTCAGCCCATGGCTTGGATGGGAGCACACTGCATTGGGTTAGGAACTGGCTGGAGGACTGAGCCCAGAGAATGGTGGTGAATGGTGCCACATCCAGCTGGCAGCCAGTCACTAGTGGTGTTCCCCAGAGATCAGTGCTGGGCCCCATGCTCTTTAACATCTTTATTGATGATCTGGATGAGGGCATTGAGTCCATCATCAGTAAATTTGCAGATGACACCAAGCTGGGGGTAGGTGTGGATCTGTTACAGGCTTGAGGGGCTTTGCAGAGGGACCTCAACAGGCTAGACAGATGGGCGGAGTCCAATACCTTGAGATTAACACATCCAAGTGCCGGGTTCTGCACATTGGCCACAGCAACCCCATGCAGTGCTACGGGCTGGGGTCTGAGTGGCTAGACAGCGGCCAGGCAGAGAGGAACCTGGGGGTGCTGGTCGATGGTAGGCTGAACATGAGCCTGCAGTGTGCCCAGGCAGCCAAGAGGGCCGATGTCATCCTGGCCTGCATCAGGAACAGTGTGGCCAGCAGGAGCAGAGAGGTCATTCTTTCTCTGTACACTGCACTGGTTAGGCCACACCTTGAGTCCTGTGTCCAGTTCTGGGCCCCTCAGTTTAGGAAGGATGTTGACTTGCTGGAACGAGTCCAGAGAAAGGCAACAAAGTTGGTGAGGGGTTTGGAACACAAGCCCTATGAGGAGAGGCTGAGGGAGCTGGGGTTGCTTAGCCTGGAGAAGAGGAGGCTCAGGGGTGACCTTATTACTCTCTACAACTACGTGAAGGGAGGTTGTAGGCAGGCAGAAGTTGGTCTCTTGTCCCAGCAACCAGCACTAGAACAAGAGGATACAGTCTCAGGCTGCGCCAGGGGAGGTTTGGGCTGGATATTAGGAAGAAGTTCTATACAGAGAGAGTGATTGCCCATTGGAATGGGATGCCTGGGGAGGTGGTGAAGTCACCGTCATTGGGAGGTGTTCAGGAGGAGACTTGATGGGGTGCTTGGTGCCATGGTTTAGTTGTTTAGGTGGGTTGGATTGGTTGATAGGTTGGACGCGATGATCTCGAAGTTCTCTTCCATCTTGGTTTATTCTATTCTAACTAGCTGGTTTAATGTACTAAACCTGTAAGTTCTAGAACTACATACAACAGCCATTACATCTCAACATTTTCCTTGAAAAAATATATGCCATTCTATGGAATTAGTAAATACTAAATAATAAAACACAACTTCTTTGCTAAAATGCAGCAACACAATATATACACACGTTACACTGTTTCTATATTAAAGTGAAACTATATTTAGTGTAATCATATTGAAATAAATCAATGTCTGATTTGCAGACGATCACGGGTGACTTCTTTTAGTATTAGTGTTGCAAACAAATTGCTGGTATTCATCAAGTACCACCAATATTTCAATATTTCCGTAAATGGCACAAGGAAGTCATTAATTAATTCCTCTTAATAAGAATATTTTATACACTATTAATCTAGTTTTTAAGACTGTAGTATCAACATTTTTTGTTACTTTGTTCTAATTCCTTATCTATAATTTAGGCTATCAATTCCAGTGAAAAATTGTTTCCCATTTTTTGCCTCTCATGAATGTTCATCATCTGCTTCAGTGATTAGGATATTTTCTCCTCTTTATCTAGATTATTAGTTCTCAGATTGTGATTTGTGAACCATGATCTGTGACCTGTGAGCCTCAAAATAAAATTATCTTCAAGCAAAGCTATTTAGGACTGGGGAGTTTGAAAGCATACTGAGTATTTTTCAATAAGCTCTGTGCAGAGTGAGAAACCTGGAGAGTGCAGGAGTTTCAAAGATAAATTCTATCAGAAATACTGTGCAATATTCACTTTTGTTTTTTCTTACAGTTTTTATATTTCACAGTGTAGGTCTCAGAGTAATTAGTGAAGATGTGTATTAAACAAATGCAAGGTATTAATCGTGGAGTCAGTATGTTTCTGTACCGTATGCAAGGCTACATGATTAGAATGTATTGTTTTAAAGAGAACAGAGACCAACTAAGTTCTATCTGTTAGTCACTGAAGTCAAAGTATTCACAATTTTTGAACCCACGTACTACTTTGTGCCATGTTTTCTGATTGGTTTAGGTGTTCTTTATTTCTTTTTTTGATAAAAGCTTTCACTGTAAATACTGGTTTTAACCAAAACAAATTATGTAGCATCTGCGGTGATGATAAATACATGACTCTCTTAAGCATCATCTTTTACGTCATTAGTTCAGCTTGCTAATATTAAAAAATACAGTGTTTTGAAATGGAGATTTCTCTGAATGAAAGTCGCAAAAATTTGATGGATTAAGTCTCTCAAATTTTGTTTTTTAAATGCCTGTGAACACAATTTCATTATACACTTCATAACTGATGTGAGAAGGAAATTTTTGACAGTGCACTTAATATTGTTGTGCTCTTTCATTTATCTGTGTACTAAAAATGTTTCTGAAAAAGATCTGCATATTACTATACATACTAAATATTAGCATCCAATCAACATTACACTCAAAAAAACTATCTGGATTAGTATTGTTAAATTCCAGGTTGTGAAAGGTGAGTTGCTGATGATACAGGTCATATGTTTTAGCTACTATAAATTGTTTTTCCCTTACTTATCAGTAATTTTACTCATCTGTCCCACTCAATTTACAAACACCAATTACACCAGAAGATTTAGAGAGCTACCACCGGAAAAGCAATTCTTCTCAATGGTAATATAAACATAGTGTTGGATCCTTAGCAGTTGTTGCATGTTCAGACTCCACATACTTGAAAACTTTACAGTGATATACACTCAGATATGTAATAAATGTCTTTTCAAATGTATTAAATAATTCAACATTTTTTGCTTTAGGTGAAGTGTGATCAATACTGGCCAAGCAGAGGCACAGAGACATACGGACTAATCCAAGTGACCCTTTTAGACACAGTTGAATTGGCAACATACTGTGTTCGTACATTTGCACTTTACAAGGTATGTACTTACATAAATTTATGATATACTTTAAGTGTAGACAACCTTTTGCCCCCTCCCATCCTCTTCATCCCTTCCTTTCTGAATTCCTGAATTCCTTCCTTCCCATCACTGTCTTTCTCCTGTGACCCTGCACTCCTTTTTTCTCCTCCCTGCCTTTCCTACTTGTCTCTCTCGTTTATTTCCTCACTCCCTTTCTTCTCTTACCCTCAGTCCATTTTTCTCTCTTTTTCCCTCCTAGCAGTACTGAACAATGAGACTACTTCTACTGACAGAGTGTATTCTTCTAGTGGCATGGAGTTTTGTTAGTACAGAGCTTTTACTGTGAAAAACTGTTTGACTGAATTAAATACTAGCTAAAGCTCTGGCACTTGTTATGTTAAATTATTGGCCAGTATAGTTAAAGTTCTTAAATTCTTTGAATCCTGCAACTTGGAATATAAGAAGCGTATTCCTTCATAGCCTGCGTGCAATTTCTCTCTGGCTGCAAATGTAATTCAAGTACTATATATATTTTCTGATACATATGCATCTCCAGCTTTTCCATTGAAAAATGACAATATCATACAAAATACTGAAGGGGACAGTTTTGTCATGAATTTCTTTAACTTCACAGAATGGTTCAAGTGAGAAAAGGGAAGTTAGGCAATTCCAGTTCACTGCCTGGCCTGACCATGGTGTCCCAGAACACCCAACACCATTCTTAGCTTTCTTGCGACGGGTCAAGACCTGCAACCCACCTGATGCTGGACCTATGGTTGTACATTGCAGGTAACATTAGAATTTCATTCAAAGCACCTTATTTCCAGGTTACTGTTGATTGTTTTATTGCAGATGAAAACATTATCTTTCTTCAGAGATACTTCTGTCAAAGTTAAAGATGATTGTGCTGCAAAGCGGGGACCTAAGTGTGGCACTGCCAACTTGGATGAGTGACAACTATTTTCTGTGGTCTGTTAGGAAGGAATCAATTTTAGATTATTTAAGGGTCTACAGGGAGAATGTCTGCAGGGAGAACACAAGAATATCTATGGCATTCAGAAAGTGGCATGAAAAAAATGAATAAAGTTAAGAACCTGAATATGGAAGATGGTGTTTTATACAAAGAAACAGCTTTTTAAATTATTGCTTCTATAGTGTATGAAAGTAAATAACATGAAAATTTAAAAAGGTACATGACAGTTTTTACTGAAAATATGTAGAAACCTTAATCTGTAGTCAAGATTAAGCCTCATTTCAGGACTGAGAGGAGACAGAACTGCAAAGGATGTACAGTCTGAGCTCAGATCCAGGAACTGAGTGCTCCATAATATTTCCAAGGTAGTAAACCTCTTTAGGCATTAAAAATAATAAACTCTTGAGAGAAACATCAGCTACTCTTGAAGTTTTGGAGTAATGAGAATGAAAAGGAAAAGATGTGGATTCTTTGGAAATATTTGACAAGACCAAATCTTTTATAAAGCCTTAAAATCACAGAATATATGTGCTGATTCTGATTGAAGTAAACTGTAAGATGGGTTACCCTCATTCTAGGGCTATGATGTTACAGCTTGCAAAACTTACGAGGATCACTGATTTTTTTGTAAACTTAATTTTGGGATACCTTTAATTAGTAAGGCTGAGAGCTACTAATCCCTGTTCATCAAAGCTACAAATACTAAGCATATTTGACAACCAGCCATCCAAAAACTAAGGAACAGGATCTTCAAGAGTTACAGCATACCACCCCCTCTAATTTTGGCTTCTTACATACTGGTAAGTCAGTCATGGAAGCTGTTTATTTGAACATTTTTGAAGGCTGTTGTAAATGAGACAGGAATTAAGGCAAGAGGAAAATAAACAAACAAACAAAACAAAACAAAACAGACTGTTTAGAAAAGATAGAAAACGTGGAAGATAGAAATGTAATGTTTATTGAAACACCAGTTAGGAATGTGGAACAAATATAAACAACAATACAAATCTATTTATGCAGTTTGTGATTTCCTGAATGGGGCCAATTATTCTTGTGTTCATATGTACAGGATTTACATATTTGCACATCACTGAAAAAGATAAAACACAAAGTTTGTTATCACTCAGTAGTATTGATGAAATAAGATTGTAGTTTTCTCTTTGTCATTGGTTATTCATGCAAATTTCAGTGAAAGATTTGATGCCTGCTGAAGGACATTTTTTCCCTATTTCCTGTTAGTTTATTGTTACTCCACCATGTGCAATACTCCTCACCATAAATTTGTTGAAGCTCTTTCCACTATGTATAGCTTTTTGAGACACATTGATTTTAGGCATTTCATACAACCTATCCTCTGCAAAGTAGATTTCCACATATTCTGTTATTTTATCAAGCTTTTTAAATCCCACTCCCAACAAATTTTCTATGGACAGAACAACTATTTAAACAAGATTTCTTGCAAATTCACAAATTTAAAATTTAAAAATTTTATGTGGCTGAGCATGTAGCAGCACGTGTTGTAGACAGTCCAAAGGTTCTAAATATACTCATTAGATTCATCAGTGTTAATCTGCTGGCTATCACAATGATACACCAACAGGAACAGGTTACTGAATTCTTCTTATAGTAGTAATGTTAATGTAGGTGCCTTTTTTCAGGCATACTGTATCAACATTATATTTTGAGATTTGTATTGCCTTATCATTCTGAGTTTGAAGTAATGAATTGATGGGGGGAAAAGTCAGAACAGTAACAGAGCATCAGCACAATTTTTTTTAGGCTGAAAGATATGCCTTTCATTTACTGACATGAAAAATGCATCATTTAGTTTGAAGTACTGGACATAACTATTTAATTTCAAGATCAGGTAAAGTTTCATTTTACGTTGAAACAGGAAATGTAAGCAAGTTTTGCATGTTACCTATTTTTTCTTAGAATCTTCTTTAAGATTTTTCTTTCCTCTCTGCTCTGTTCCTCACTTTGTAAATTTCTCCATTCCACTCTTTGCTTCTCATCCTGTTATATGCCACATACTTTTCTCATTTGTTTCTTACTCTCCAGTGTTTGCATTGTTGTTGATTCCATAGACTCCTCTAATTCTATTCTATTTCTGCCTAATTTCACTGGTTTTTACAAAATTGCTAAACCCTTTAAATACAAAATATCTTCCTACATTTTTTAGTATTTTCTCTGAAGAAATATCATTTTTTCTAATAGTATTGTTCTTTTGCCAGTTTTTGTCATACATGTTTTACTAGCTTCTAGTAGTCACCTTTTTACACTGAGATATTTCATCCATTCTTGACAAGCTTCTTCTGTTTCATTTCTGCCTTTGTAGGCCCCTAGTCTGCCTTTTAAAAGTCTTCTCTTCCTTGTTCTCTATCTTACCTGTCACTGTCTCCCACTTTGTGTATTGGATTCCTTAAGTCCCTTTTCAGTAAAGCTCATGTACTATCAGATATTAAATATATTTCAAATTTCTCCACTAGAGCAAAACAATACAATGTGACACCAAATCTTGTATCTTTTGCCTATGGTAGGAATTTTCCAAAATATCCCACTGAGGGATTAATCTGAGTTTACTCCTCAGTGGGAACATGGGATTCATAGCGACGATCCAACGCATCACTGATACCTTAATTTGTGTTTCTTCCAATACTTAACAAACTGTCATAGCTCAGGAAATTATAATAATGATGCTATAGAAATATAAATACAAGGGAATTTAGCCCTTAAAATATGTTTGGCAAACAGCAAATGTAGGTATGAAGAAGATGTGGAAGCATTCGTGGAACGCTTTTAAGCCATAGGATACTGAAAATAAAAGCTAGCAGGCAACTAAGTACACAGAGAATCTATTTGTCTTTAATATTTCTATAAATTCGGCTCAGGTTCTTAGTGCTCAGAAGCTGAGCTCCTTTTAATTTTTTGATTCTCAAGTGGGAGTAAAAGCAGTGGGAGACTGCCTGGAATAAATGAAAGAAACAGGTATCTGCATTTTGATCCATAGAGACTTAACTCCACTATTCATAGCTGTAAATAGATATTTTAAGTGGAAGGTTTGCACCAAGCTTTTCCTTACTGCATTCTCCATATCTGCCATAATATTGACCAACAGTTGTCTCTCACTCAACTTGCTATTAAGAGAATAAGAGTTTTTTCCCATGTTGTTTGGTGTTTTGGGCTTACCTATATATCCCATAGAGAATCAATGTTGTGGGAGGTACAGCTCACTAGTGTAGCCCCAGGTCAGTTTGCAGTCAAAGCTTCAGTAGCATATAAGCTGGTTTAATATGCTAATCCTGGGAAATAGTTGTTGAGTGTATGAAGAATTAATCTAAAAGTTTACAATGTGCTTAGGGAGAAAAAGTACGAGGTGAAAAGAAGTGGCAACAGAAGAACCTATTCTGGAAACGTGATATGATGATAAATGCATGTCAAACAACTGCAAGGGGAAGTCTTCATAATAAATTGTGTGATTATATTTCCAGAGTTTACAGTAACATTTTGTTACTAATGTCCACACAACAGACATCTTTGCATGTCATATACACAGCTTCTTCCAGTAATTAACAGTTTTGTTGCCTGTGCAGTATTAAATTTGAATCTAATATGGAAATCAAAAACTCACTGAGAAATGTCGTATGTACCTTCTACCAGCCAAAGCTTTAGTGGTGCTGAAAAGTTGGCAGATTTTTCAGTTGAAAAAGTAATTAAAATTAAATAGGAGAAAACACAGATCATTGCTGAAATGATTGTGAAAGGTCAAAGGTAACAAAAGGCCTAATCCAAATGCAGATTTCTTATTTATGTAATCAGATACTCTGGTAGGCGTACCTGTGTGGAAAAGGTGTGGTGGTAATAATATCAATACACATTGCCATTGCACTCTATTTCCAGGGTGGGGGCGGTGAAGGGGGGGTGGGGCGGAAATGATACTTTGGCATCAGCATCCACCAGAGAAAGACAGTTTAGCTAATCCCAAATCAAGGTAGCTTAGAAATATATTTTTTACAAACCGTTAATAGAATCATAGAATGGTCTGGGTTGGAAGGAACCTTCAAAGGTCATCTAGTCCAAACCCCTCTCCAGTGAGCAGGGGTGTCCTCAACTAGATCAGGATGTTGTTCAGTCATCCTTGCTTGAGTTACATTCTCCCAAAGACAGTATCATTATTTTCAGTGTAAAATTTGGTAGAGGAGAGCAGCTAAATCAAATGTAAAGCTGGATGCAAAATAAAATGACACAAAATAAATTTAGTAATCCCATCTGTTTGTAGCTACTTTTGTGTGTTGAAATCTTGACTAGCTTATTTAGAACAGCTTCTCTGAAGATTTTTCTATAGTGGTTAAAACATTTGATGCAGGTGGATGTTTTTTCATTTACAGACTTATATTTTAAGACTGTATCCTTTCAGTTCCTTTGTACAGAAGTTGAATAATGTCACAATCCAACTGATGTCTCTGCATGACTTGCCCTAATTTTCTTTTATGAAAAAATACAAGCTTAAATTCTATGATTCTGCAGGGGTGAGGCTGTAATATGTGGTCTAATGATAGTGAGGGAAGCATGCATTTTTGTTTGAAGTTGGATTAGTGCAGGCAAACAGGTGCTAATCAGATCATAATAAAACAGCACCAGAGGTGTTTGGAGCATTCTGCCACTATTTTTTTCCAAAACATCACAGAAAATTTAGTAGTTGATTCAGTAATGCTGCATAAAAGTTTAATATGTAAGTGCAATCACGTGTGTTTGAATGTCTCTTTTTAATACCAGCAGCAAGGGGAATGTCTTTAAGACACCTTATGATATTCTGGGAGGTACTGTTGGTGCAGGTATTGCAAACAGAAAAACTTGGATGTTTGGAAGAAGGTGACTGATTTAAATAAATCTGGGTCTGAGTACACTAACATAACCAGTTAGCAACATTAAAAACAAGCTAATTGTCAAAAAATAGCATAAAGGCATGTAAACTTGTGTTTCTTAAAGTGGAATATTCATCTGACTTATATTCAATGTTTCAACATAAATTTGGTGGGTTTTTTTTTAATATATATATGTAAGACAATAATTTTCCAGTTAATTGTTTGACTTCACCTCTGTATCTTTGGATCCACCCTACAACTTTTGCCGCATGCCTCACAAGCGCTGGTTTTCCTGTCTGCCAGTGAGTAGGTTGCAGTTGACTGCCTGTCCTTTCTCACACTCTGGGGGAAAAGTGCTGCCTCCAGTACCTACTGGATCATTAATCATAAGTTATGATCATCATAATTGCAAAGATGCCAGTTATCTTCTCCAACTGATCACTCTTCAGTTTAAAGACTATCTTGATCTTACTAGCACAGGTCTTTTGTTTCCTTTAATTTAGGTGCTCACATAGGAAAACTTCGAAGTAGAAACATGACACGGATTACCGTGCAGTAGTTAATGTGACAGTGTACAGGGTTCTTAAATACTGAGTAGGATACCTTGGTGTTTTAGTTTAAATAGGAAAATACTATGCTACTTTATCTAGAAATCCTCCATGGAGTGTCAAACACCTGCAAACTGATACTCCTTCACTTTTTATTTTTGTCATAAGTTAGAAACCAGTTCTGCACAGCAAACCAGGCTTTTCTAAAACCTGAACTGAAGCTGCTATATGTACAGCATATGCTTCTGCTGTTTATAACCATAAAAACTCAGAATCACTGGAAACATTACTAAAATTCAAAAGCATGTGGTGGGACAACACGCACAATTGGAGTACTACATGACGGGGGTTACAGGCTCCTTAGGAGGGATAGGCAAGGGAGAAGAGGAGGAGGGGTGGCTTTGTATATTAGGGAGTCACTTTCTGCCACAGAACTTGAGGTGGAAGATGAGGGAATTGAGAGCCTGTGGGTTAAAATCAGAGGGCAGCCTAACAAATCTGACATCCTGGTTGGAGTCTGTTATAGACTACCCAACCAGGATGACGAGGCTGATGAATTATTCTACAAACAACTGGAGGTTGTCTCAAGATCATCAGATCTTGTCCTTGTTGGTGACTTCAACCTGCCAGATATCTGCTGGGAACTTAATTCAGCAGAGAGGAGGCAGTCCAGAAGATTCCTGGAGCAAATGGAGGACTGCTTCCTGATGCATCTGTTAAGTGAGCCTACCAGGGGACAGGCTCTGCTTGACCTGTTGTTCTCCAATAGGGAAGGGATGGTGGGAGATGTGATCGTGGGAGGCTGCCTAGGGTGCAGTGACCATGAAATAGTGAAGTTTTCAATATGAAGAGAGATAGGGAGGATCACCAACAGAACCAACAGAAAATGAAAAGGAGTTAGATTTGTGGGAGAAAGCTCTGCAGACCTCTCCTGCTGAGGGAAGAGTCCCTGGAAACAAAGAGGGATGGATACAGGTCCCTGCCAGGGATGGCAAGAGAAGTCCATCCCTGCCCTCTCCTCCTCTTCTGCTGCCCTTGCATAATAAGTATGAGGCCCTGCAGGCCAAGGGCAGGGACTGCACTAGGGTGCAGTGACCACGAGATAGTGAAGTTTTCAATATGCAGGGAGATAGGGAGGAGCACCAACAGAACCTTCACCTTGGACTTCCGGAGGGCAAACTTCAGCCTCTTTAAGAAACTTATTTGTGAAGTTCCCTGGGTACCAACCCTCATGAACCGAGGGGTCCAGGAGGGTTGGACCTACTTCAAACAGGAGCTCTTGAAGGCACAGGAACTAGCAGTTCCCATGTGCCGAAAGATGAGCCGGCAGGGAAGGCGACCGGCCTGGATGGGCAAGCAGCTCCTGGAGGATTTAAGGGGAAAAAAGAGGCTGTATCACCTTTGGAAGGAGGGGAAGGCTTCTCGAGGTATGTTCAAGGAAGCTGTTGGATTGTGTAGGAATAAAATTAGAGAGGCAAAGGCCCAGTTGGAACTGAAGCTGGCCACCTCTGTGAAAGACAATAAAAAGCATTTTTACAAATATATCAACGCTAAAAAGAAGGGCAAGAAAAATCTCCACTCCTGGACCTGGAGGGGAACACGGTGACCGAAGACGAGCAAAAGGCTGAGGTCCTGAACACCTTCTTTGCCTCAATGTTTAACAGCAAGGCAGGAGTTCAGGACGAGTGGCCTCCTGAGCTGGGCAATGGGATCGGGGAGCAGTGTGATGCCCTGGAAATCCATGAGGAATTAGTTCAGGACCTGCTGAGCCACTTGGACACTCACAAGTCCATAGGACCAGATGGGATCCATCCTAGGGTGCTGAGAGAGCTGGCAGATGAGCTGGCCAAGCCACTCTCCATCATTTTCCTCCAGTCCTGGCTCACTGGAGAGGTCCCAGATGACTGGAAACTGGCCAATGTGGTCCCCATCCACAAGAAGGGTTGGATGGAGGAACCTGGAAACCACAGGCCAGTCAGCCTGACCTCAATGCCAGGGAAAGTGATGGAGCAGATTATCCTGCCGGCAATAACTGCGCACCTGAAGGATGGCCAGGGGCTCAGGTCCAGCCAACATGCATTTAGGAAGGGCAGGTCCTACCTCTCCAACCTGATCTCCTTCTATGATCAGGTGACCCGTCTGGTGGATGTGGGGAGGCCTGTGGATGTAGTCTATCTGGACTTCAGCAAGGCCTTTGACACCGTCCCCCACAGTAAACTGCTGGCTAAGCTGTCAGCTCGTGGTTTGGACCGCAACACTCCATGCTGGGTTAGGAACTGGCTGGAGGGCCGAGCCCAGAGAGTGGTGATGAATGGTGCCACATCCGGCTGGTGGCCAGTCAGTAGTGGTGTGCCGCAGGGATCAGTGCTGGGCCCCAAGCTCTTTAACATCTTCATCGATGATCTGGATGAGGGGGTTGAGTCAGTCATCAGCAAGTTTGCAGATGACACCAAGTTAGGAGCAGATGTTGGTCAGTTAGAGGGTAGAAAGGCTCTGCAGAGGGACTTCGACCGACTGGACAGATGGGCAGAGTCCAATGGCATGGCATTTAACAAGGCCAAGTGCCAGGTGCTGCACTTTGGCCGCGGCAACCCCATGCAGAGCTACAGGCTGGGGTCAGAGTGGCTGGAGAGCTGCCAAAAAGAGAGGGACCTGGGGGTGCTGATTGACACCCGCCTAAACATGAGCTAGCAGTGTGCCCAGGTGGCCAAGAGGGCCAATGGCATCCTGGCCTGTATTAGGAATAGTGTGGCCAGCAGGAGCAGGGAGGTCATTGTGCCCCTGTACTCTGCATTGGTTAGGCCACACCTTGAGTACTGTGTCCAGTTCTGGGCCCCTCTGTTTAGGAAGGACATCGAGACACTTGAACGTGTCCAGGGAAGGGCAACGAGGCTGGTGAGAGGCCTTGAGCACAAGCCCTGTGAGGAGAGGCTGAGGGAGCTGGGATTGTTTAGCCTGGAGAAGAGAAGGCTCAGGGGTGACCTCATTGCCCTCTACAACTACCTGAAAGGTGGTTGTAGCCAGGAAGGGGTTAGTCTCTTCTCCCAGGCAACCAGCACCAGAACAAGGGGACACAGTCTCAAGCTGTGCCAGGGGAGGTTTGGACTTGAGGTGAGGAGAAAGTTCTTCACTGAGCGAATCATTCATCATTGGAATGGGCTGCCCAGGGAGGTGGTGGAGTCACCGTCCCTGGAGGTGTTCAAGAGGAGATTGGATGTGGCACTTGGTGCCATGGTCCAGTGGAGACAGGTTGGACTCGATGATCCTTGGGGTCTCTTCCAACCTTAGTTATACTGTGATACTGCAACATGTAATAGCAGTTTCTTCATGCAGGTTCGAATAACAGAAACTACCTGTGATTATATGGATTAAATGAGTCCTGTGTGTATAAAGCCATCTTTAGCGGGCACTTACACACTGTGTTTCGGGGGATTATACCCCCAGTGCTGTGACTCAGGGCCAGATTATCTTTTGAAATCCTAAAAAGCTGCTATGATTACACAGAAGAAGATTTTATTTCTGGTAGAAGTCTGAAATCTGTAAAGGAACATAGTGAACATTATTACTACATAGAAGCAATGATATATCTAGGCCAATACCCTGTCTTTGACAATAGCAAATGTCAGAACTTTCAGGGGAAAGTATAAAACTAGAATGTCAAGAGTATTTTGGTAGTTTCCTCCTCAGTACAAGCAGTAAGTGACTAGTTTAGCCCTGTTTCATTAGGATTTTAATTCATTTTCTCCATTATTCGTTCATCTGCCTAGAAGAACTGGTGGGTAGTTTATTGTTCATATTAATTACTGTACAAGTATTTAAAAAAACAAAATTGGTCTTATCTTTGACTTTTTTCTTGTCTAGGTATTATTCTCTAACAAGTAGTTTCATATGTCATGTGAAAAAATATCTGGTTACTCTTATTTTAAACATGTACCACTTCCTTTCTGTAAATGTATTTGGATACAGGGATTAAAAAGAACATCCTTCAGTGTTGTTTCATGTTTTAGTCTCCCTTGTATTATCCACCTTGGCAAACTAGGACAGCAAAATATCCTCCCCTGCTTCAGTGCTTGTTATATGGAGGAAGAAGTCGGGGAATCCTCACATCCTTAGTCTTTGTACTGTCTCTGCTCCATAGCTGTCCAGTGGAGGTACTGAGCATTGACTTGGATTCAGCCAACAAGTGGTTTCAATTCACTAGGTCCCCTGGAGACTGATGAATTTTTACTCAGTGAAGTAAACTGCCCCTTATTAAAATGTAATCATCTTCTGTAAGATTTATTTAAGAGGAGCAACGCCTTTTCCATGTGCTCTCTCAAATTACAAATCTATTGGTGCTGATAATTGTTTCCATATATATATATTAACATGTCCTACAAGGCCTATAATTTCCTTTGACCTAAGCTGTAGTTTGATACATTATTTGATCAGTGCTCTTAGTGAGTCATTTTATCCATATGCATTTAGTTAATTGGTTATTTTTCTTCCCGCCTATGTTTATGTATAATATACTCTATGAAGGAAAAGGAAATCTGACTGCTCGCAGCTGAATCTAGTAAAAGAGCAATCAGAGCCAGCAGCTGTCCATAATGAATTCTCCATTAAAATTATGAGTGAAGAAAAGAATCCAGCCATCTGCAGGAAATGTGAAAATATTTTTATAACCCAAAAGATGAATTCTGGAAAAGGGTATCCCTGAGATTTCCCAGCTGTCCCTACAGTAAATTCCGGACTATCCATGGACACACAGTATACTGGAACACATTTTATCAACTTGGCGACCCAGCATGTTTGGCTAACTTTGAACAGGCTGTATTTTTCTCTAGAGTAATCAGCATGAAAGCCTCTTTAAATCATTTCCCTGTGTCTTTGGAAGTAAAATGTAGCTTTAAAAATAGTCCTGTTATCTTTTTGTGGAGGCTTTCAATCAGTATTCTGCCCCAAATATTAACGTTGCTTCATTTTTTGTACTTTTGTAGACTTACTCTAGGGTCTCATCACTTATTACCACATTTTGTCAATGACTGCTGTTCCAGGTGAATCCTGGATTGTGGTGCCTTTGTTGTTGTTGGGTTGGGGGTTTTTTGTCACTTGAATGTTAAAAATAACTTTTTAGTTTTGTAGAAGTTACCACAATACTATGCAAGGTTATTTTACAGCTAATTGAAATTTCCACACCAGAACCCCCACTAGAACTTGTTTATAGTATTTGCTTATAAAGTTAAAAATGCTGCAAAAAAAAAAATGGAGAAATTGGTATCCAACCTCTAAATGACAAATTGTGTTTCACAAAAGAAGTGTAAAATGCTGAGGTTCAAGAATAGAAAAATCAGAAATAATACCAGTAATCAAATTTGTCACCTATCAGTGGAGTATTGTCAGAGATACTGAAAAGGATTCCTTTCACCATCTGGTCTAAGAAAACATAAGATTAGCAAGATCCTTGATACAAGTTCATAGAATCATAGAATTGTTAGAGTTGGAAGGGACCTCAAGGATCATCTAGTTCCAATCCCCCTGCCATGGGCAGGGACACCTCACACTAGATCAGGTTGCTCAGAGCCACATCCAACCTGGCCTTAAAATCCTCCAGGGATGGGGCTTCTACCACCTGGATAGGATAGGATAGAATAGAATAGAATAGAATAGAATAGAATAGAATAGAATAGAATAGAATAGAATAGAATAGAATAGAATAGAATAGAATAGAATAGAATAGAATATTGGAAGAGACCTACAAGATCATCGCATCCAACCTATCAACCAATCCAACCCACCTAAACAACTAAACCATGGCACCAAGCACCCCATCAAGTCTCCTCCTGAACACCTCCAATGATGGTGACTCCACCACCTCCCCAGGCAGCCCATTCCAATGGGCAATCACTCTCTCTGTGTAGAACTTCTTCCTAACCTCCAGCCTAAACCTCCCCTGGCACAGCCTGAGACTGTGTCCCCTTGGACAGATGGGCAACCTGTTCCAGCATCTCACCACCCTCATGGTGAAAAACTTCTTCCTAATATTTCTAATTTTTTCCATTCCCCCTAGTCCTAAAAAGTCACTCACCAGCTTTCTTGTAGGCCCCCTGATGATAGTGGAAGGTCACAATGAGGTCTTCTTGGAGCCTGCTCTTCTCCAAACTGAATAGCCCCAACTCTCTCATTCTGTCCTCATAGGAGAGGTGCTCCAGCCCTCTGATCATCCTCATTCTTCAGAGAGCATCTCTATTTTCTGCTGTGTAACATCTCACTGCATTATTATTGTACTGCAGCAATTTCTTTCTTGGGACCTATTAGATAGATGAGGACAGCCATTTAAGGAGGACCTATTGCAAAAGGACAAAGAGGGTAGCTGTAGACTAGATCTAAAGAAGATATTTTTTACAGTGAGGGTGGTAAAGCACTGGAAAAGATTGCCCAGAGAGGTGGTGGATGCCACATCCCTGAAAATGTAAAAGATCAGGCTGGACTGTATCAGGCTAACCTGATATAGTTAAGGGTGTCCCTACTCTCTGCAAAGGGATTGGACTGCATGAACTTTAAAGTTCCCTTCCAAACCAAAGCATTCTGAATTCTATGATTCTAAAATCACATTTGTCTCATCTCTTGAATGTATCCTCTAGATATATCAGTTGTCTGTGGAAAAGGAAAAGATGTCTTGAGATGGAGATCCAAAACAGTAGGTCTGCTACTAAGCTTCTGTCATCTTCAAGCATGAGGACTAATTTGTGGGTATTTCCAAGCTTTCAAAGTAGGAAAAAAGCAAAAGGGAAATAAATCTGTAGACAAGTGGAGCCCTGTTGATTTACAGCTTTGAAGTATCATTGATACTGAAAAATAAACATCCAGCATGGACCGAGGAGACCTGCCACTATGTCTTCCTTTTTTGATTTGTATTTATCAGATTAAATCTTATTTCTGGATGGCAATCTGTGACCTCATCACTATTCTGTCAGTCTAAAGCCCAAGCATAACAAATGGCAAATAGTAATGTTCTGACTTTAGAAACAGATACTGAGGTCAGCCAGTGCTAAGAAAAAGAAACAATCATTCTCCACATTAGGTATCCAAAAACCTTGAGTCAAGGAGGGGTCCAGAAGGACTCTGAAATTAAGAAGCACCTTAGTGCTTTCAAGGTCATCCCATTAAGCAGTACTGCAAAACACATTACTCTCCCCCTTCTTTAAATCATTTTCAGACAGCTTTACTTCGCATTTCTATTTCCTACACAGATAGGGTAATAGCTCTTCTACATGTTCACATGAAGATGTAATCAAAGCACAGAAATATGAAGAAGTACAAATGTTCCACCAAGAGAATGCATAGCCAGTTGAAATGCAAAGAGAGCAAGGAGTCGTTGTTAGCAGCAAGCAGCGTGATTTCTACTTATTGGTTTCTTTACTTACTGTAATCTTCACTTTTATTTATTGATGAGAGGATCACAGTGTACTTCCTCTCCTAAATTACTCAGAACTATAATTTTCTGTATTCACTACAGCTGTTCATGCATGCATCTGTCTTTAATTGAAGGTAACGAGTCACAGTAAGATAAGTTTTTAAAATTAATCTCACACTACGATATTTTTCTAAACTCTATTTCAGTAAACTTCCAGGAAATTTTGTATCTTTCTTTAGTGAAATGAATAATGACAAGGATGCTTTGTGAATGCGCTGTACAGTACAAAGAATGTTAAATACACACTGAAACTTGACTAATCACACAGAGAAGATAAATTTAGGATAGCTACTGTTTAGTGCTAAATACAGAACACAGTACACTGAATACAGAAAATCATAGTTATAGAAGTAGAAAAATAATGAAAATATCTGAGAACAGGTTTAATTTTTAAACAAGAAGTCACAATAAATCTATGTGCACAGTTAAAAGAGTACAGAGGAATACAGTTTATTCAGATATCTATGTAACTGATGAAATATGGTGATACAGTGATTTACAGTAAGTTGTATAAAAATTCTCTATGAAAAGTAGGATTATAGCATGTATTTATAGATAAATTCAACAATAGTCTCTGAAGGGAAACTGAGATAAAAAGAAATGGTGTGAAGTAGATTTGGTGAACTTTTCGGTTTACCTGTTGTATAATTTCTGCTGTATCCTGTCTTGCAAGCAGAAGAACAGATCTTTTTTCATAAACAGTTTGTGATTTCAGGAAAGGCACAAGCAGAGGAATTGGAACAGGTTGCCCAGGAAGGTCGTGGATGTCTCCTGTCTAGGGTTGTTCAATGCCAGGTTGGATGAGGTCTTGAGCAACCTGGTCTAGTGGAAGGAGTGCCTGCCCATGGCAGGGCGTTGGAATAGGATATCTTTAAGCTCCCTTCCATCCCAAACTATTCTGTGATTCTGTGAATCTAAATTGAATGAAATAAAACATGTGCAGAGTCTTGCATCTGGGAAAGAATAACCCCATGTACCAGTATGGGAGCTCATCTGTTGGAGAGCAACTCTGGGGAGAAGTACCTGGGAGTCCTGGTGGACCACAGGGTGACCATGAGGCAGTAGTGTGTCCTTGTGGCCAAGAAGGCAAATGGTATCTTGGGGTGTATCAGAAGGGGTGTGGCTAGTACTGATTCTCCTCTCCCTCTAAACTGCTCTGGTGAGTCTGAATCTGGACTATTGTATCCAGTGCCGTGCCCCCGAGTTCAAGAAGGACAAGGAACTGCTTTGAGGGAGTGCAGCACAAAGCCACAAAGATGATTAAGGAAGCAGAATATCTTCCTTATGAGGAAAGGCTGAGGGAGCTGGGTCTCCTTATAGCTTAGAGAAGAGGAGACTGAGGGATGACCTCATTAACATTTACAAATATGTGAAGGGCAAGTGTTGGGAGGACAGAGCCAGGCCCCTTCTAAGTGATGTCCAATAATATTACAAGGGGCAATGGGTGGAAGCTGGAGCACAGGAGGTTCGATGTAAACATAAGGCAAAACTTTTCCACTGTGAGGGTGACAGGTCACTGGAACAGGCTGCCCAGAGAGGTTGTAGATTCTTCTTCTCCGGAGACATTCAGAACCAGGCCTGCACTAGGTGATCCTGCTCTGGCAGCAAACCTGGACTAGATGATCTTTTGAGGTCCTTTCCAACCCCTAACATTCCGTGAGTAAGTGAGAAGTACTATGTGATATTCTGTCCCTTCTAAGAAAGAATAAACAAAGATCAGGAATTGTGCTATCCCTTCTCAATGGCAAAGTTCATCAAAGTGTCAGGTAAACAAAGGCAGAAGTGTTAACTGAAAAGAGTTCTCATTGATCTGATTAGCAGATGGGGTGGTGGCATGGTTGTGCTTTCTTTAATTATGCAGAACCATGGGAAGAAATCTAAATAGTGCATTTAAGCTTCTCTCCCAGGACATGTCTATTTTCTTCGCATGCCTATTCAAATTCCAACAGAGTAACAAAAGGATTTGTGTAGGAGAGGTTGTGTAAGTCACTTACTGGTTTATAACCCTAATGGATCCATTTCTCAATGAATTTCTTTTTGGAATTCATGTATGCTGCAACAAGTTTCACAATTTAATTATGTGCTGTATGAAAACCTCCTTCCTGTTTGTTTTAAATGCTGTTTCATAATTTCATTTCATGATCCTATATCTTGTGTTACAACCAAAAAATTAATAGTCATTTCCTATTCTCCTCCTCCACATAATGCAGAGGTTTATGCCCATCTTTCATATCTCTTTGAGATTTCTCTGCTCCAAGCCAAGGTATCTCATTTGATTAACCTCCCCTACATATGTACCATCCTCTTTGGTCTTTTTCTTCAACTCTATGATTTCTCTACCATTCTACAAATGGGCCGTATTGCTTGTGAAAGCAAATGCAAGGGCAGCCCTTAAGCAGGCAAAATCGCCTCAGAAAGGCATTCAAGAGAAAATTTAGAGAATCCTTCAGTAAATATCGGATTCACAGGTTGGTTAATGAATAAATCAGTGTGAAGGTGAATAAAGAGATCCCACAAAATCCTATATCTAATTGCAATGCAGAAAATTACCAAAACAAGAGGACACAGTCTCAGGCTGCACCAGGGGAGGTTTAGGCTAGAGGTTGGGAAGTTCTATACAGAGAGAGTGGTTGCCCATTGGAATGGGCTGCCTGTGGAGGTGGTGGAGTCACCATCATTGGAGGTATTCAGAAGGAGACTTGATGGGGTGCTTGGTGCCATGGTTTAGTTGTTTAGGTGGGTTGAATTGGTTGATAGGTTGGACACAATGACCGAGAAGGTCTCTTCCAACCTGGTCTATTCTATTCTATTCTATTCTATTCTATTCTATTCTATTCTATTCTATTCTATTCTAAATGCACTTCAGGTAAATGGGTGTCATATTTTAAAAGTGTGCTCAGAAGTTGCCTCTGGCTGTAATACTTGTGGTTTCAGATATTACTTTCCTTCACTCCATTATGATCTACAACTGCAGTGCACTCAGGCAGGACTGGGGCAGCACATTGTGCAGAGCAGCATCCACCCCCACATCCCCCCAAGCCAGTTTCTCTTCCAAGAGGCTGGCATGGCATGGGTGCAGACTGCTACAGCAGCAGTGTTTTCACCAGAGGGAGGGAGGTGCTGAGTCACGTGGACTCATTCCTGAATTGTTCTCTAGTTAGATCATGTGGCCAGGGATAGAAATGGTTGTAACTTGCAGCAAAGCTGTTTTCAAAAGATCTGTGTTGACCCAGACAGGGGTAGAACTGGTGAGAGGCCTTGAGCACAAGCCCTATGAGGAGAGGCTGAGGGAGCTAGGAGAGCTGGGAGCCTGGAGAAGAGAAGGCTCAGGGGTGACCTGAAAGGTGGTTGTAGACAGGAAGGGGTTGGTCTCTTCTCCCAGGCAACCAGCACCAGTTCTTACTGTGTCCAGTTCTGGGCCCATCAGTTTAGGAAGGACATCGAGACACTTGAACGTGTCCAGAGAAGGGCAACAAGGCTGGGGAGAGGCCTTGAGCACAAGCCCTATGAGGAGAGGCTGAGGGAGCTGGGATTGTTTAGCCTGGAGAAGAGAAGGATCAGAGGTGACCTCATTGCCCTCTACAACTACCTGAAAGGTGGTTGTAGACAGGAGGGGGTTGGTCTCTTCTCCCAGGCAACCAGCACCAGAACAAGGGGACACAGTCTCAAGTTGTGCCAGGGGAGGTTTAGACTCGAGGTGAGGAAAAAGTTCTTCACTGAGCGAGTCATTCGTCATTGGAATGGGCTGCCCAGGGAGGTGGTGGAGTCGCCGTCCCTGGAGGTGTTCAAGGGGAGATTGGACGTGGCACTTGGTGCCATGATCTAGTTGTGAGGTCTGTTGGAACAGGTTGGACTTGATGATCCTTGGGGTCTCTTCCAACCTTAGTTACTGTGATACTGTGATACTGTGAATTCTTTTATAGGCAGCCAAAGGCTGTCTCGGGATTGCCTGACCTTGTTCTCATGGGCGACTTCAACCTGCCTGATATCTGCTGGGAACTCAACACAGCAGAAAGGGGGCAGTCTAGAATGTTCTTAGAGTGTATGGAGGATAGCTTCTTATCCCAACTGTTGTATGAGTCTGTAAGGTTTTCCTTGACCTTCTTTTCACAAACAGAGAAGTGCTGTTGGGAGATGTGGTTGGAGGCTGTCTGGGGTCCAATGAACATGAAATAATTGAGTTTTTAATACACAGTCAAGCTAAGAGGGTCAGCAACATAAACTCCACTCTGGACTTCTGGAGGGCAGATTTCAAGGAACTAACTCAGAAGATACCTTGAGAAACAGCCCTTAAAAACAGGCTGGACCTACTTCAAGAAGGAATTCTTGCAGGCTGTCTCAGTGTGCTGGAGATGAGATGCTGGGGTAGATGGCTGGCCTGGATGAGCAAGGAATATCTGGATGAATGAAGGGAAAAAAAGAAGGTTTGTCATCTTTGGAAGGAAGGAAAGGTAACCCATGATATGTTTAAGGGTGTTACTAGGTCATTTAGGAATAATACTAGAGAGGCAAAAGCCCATTTAGAACTCAGACTGGCCACTGCTGTGGAGGACAAAAAAAATGCTTTTATAAATATATTAATAGCAAGAAGAGGGGCAAGACAACCTCCACTCCTTAGTGGACATGAAGGGGAACATAATAACAAAAGATGAGGAAAAGGCAGAGGTACTTAACACCTTCTTTGCCTCAAATATAAATAGCAGGATAGGCTGTCTTCCAGACAACTGGCCTTCTGAGCTGGCAGATGGAGTCAGGGAGCAGTATAGTTCCCCTGTGATCCAGGAGGAAGTAGTTAGAGACCTCCTTAGCCACTTGGATCCCCACAAGTCCATGGGACCGGATGGGATCCATCCTAGGGTGCTGAGAGAGCTGGCAGATGAGCTGGCCAAGCTGCTCTCCATTTTTCAACAGTCCTGGCTCACTGGAGAGGTCCCAGATGACTGGAAGCTGGCCAACATGATGCCCATCCACAAGAAGGGCTGGAAAGAGGAACCAGGGAATTCCAGCCCTGTCAGCCTGACCTCAGTGCCAGGCAAGATTATGGAACAGGTCATCTTGAGTGCAATCCCACAGCACTTACAGGATGGCCAAGGGATCAGGCTCAGCCAGCATGGATTTAGGAAGGGCAGGTCCTGCCTCTCCAACCTGACCTCCTTCTATGATCAGGTGACCCTCCTGGTGGATGTGGGGAAAGCTGTGGATGTAGTCTACCTGGACCTCAGCAGGGCCTTTGACACCATCCCCCATAGCAAATTCCTGGCCAAGCTGTCAGCCCATGGCTTGGACAGCAGCACTCTGTGCTGGGTTAGGAACTGGCTGGAGGACCTAGCCCAGAGAGTGGTAGTGAATGGTGCCACATCCAGCTGGCAGCCAGCCACTAGTGGTGTCCCCCAGGGATCAGTGCTGGGCCCCATCCTGTTCAATATCTTTATTGATGATCTGGATGAGGGCATTGAGTCCATCATCAGTGAGTTTACAGATGACACCAAGCTAGGGGCAGGTGCTGATCTGTTACAGGGTTGGAGAGCTCTACAGAGGGACCTTGGCAGGCTGGACAGATGGGGAGAGTCCAAGGGCATGAGATTCAACATATCTAAGTACCAGGTTCTACACATTGGCCACAAGAACCCCATGCAGTGCTACAGGCTGGGGTCAGAGTGGCTGGAGAGTGGCCAGACAGAAAGAGACTTGGGGGTACTGGTGGATAGTAGATTGAACATGAGCCAGCTGTGTGCCTAGGTGGCCAAGAGGGCCAATGGCCTCCTGGCTTGTATCAGGAACTGTGTGGCCAGCAGGAGCAGGGAAGTCATTGTGCCCCTGTACTCAGCACTGTTTAGGCTGCACCTTGAGTCCTGTGTACAGTTCTGGGCCCCTCAGTTCAGGAAAGATGTTGAGTTGCTGGAATGTATTCAGAGAAGGGCAACAAAGATGGTGAGGGGTTTGGAACACAAGCCCTGTGAGGAGAGGCTGAGGGAGCTGGGGTTGCTTAGGCTGGAGAAGAGGAGGCTCAGAGGAGACCTTATTACTCTCTACAACTACCTGAAGGGAGGTTGTAGCCAGGGGGGAGTTGGTCTCTTCTCCCAGGCAACCACCAACAGAACAAGGGCACACAGTCTCAAGTTGTGCCAAGGGAGGTTTAGGCTGCATGTTAGGAAGAAATTCTTCACAGAGTAATTGGAGTGTGGAGTAATTGGAATGGGCTGCCTGGGGAGGTGGTGGAGTCCCCATCACTGGAAGTTTTTTAAGAAGAGACTGTATGAAGCACTTAGTGCCATGGTTTAGTTGATTAGATGGTGTTGGGCGATAGCTTGGACTTGGTGATCTCAAAGGTCTTTTCCAATCTGGTTAATTCTGTATTCTGTATTACTTTAATGAAGTATTTGTCTTTTACTTTCATAGTGCAACATTAAAGTTGCTTCCTCCACTTGTGACCTATTCAGTGCAGTTGCTCTTTACATTATGCATTTCCGAAACTACATTCTTATTTTGCATGGAAGCTACATAGTTCAGGCTCATAGTTCAGCTGCATAGTTAAGGCTCATCATAAACCTGGATTGAAAGTCCAGCAAGAAGATACAAAGTGCTTTAATGCAATGTCCTTTTTAGAAGTGTCTCTTAATGTTCTAGTTTTGTTTGTCATTACTAATGCTACATGTTTATGCTGCATAGCAAACAATATTTAAAATTATTCTAATAAATATACCTTGTACATGAGATTTGTCAGAGAATTTTTTTTGAGTTTTGGTTCTACATATTTTAATGTTAGAGTGTTTGTTTATGTTCATGATAAAATCTGGTAAAATAATTTCTTGTGCTTGATCTCTCCAGAGCTGTACTCAGGATTAGATGAAGAATAGATTTATTTGCTGAACATTATTACACATCTACAATTGTGTTTTACCCAAAATAAATGTCTTAAATCAGGGGATGTTATATTTGAGGAGTTTATGGTAATAGTAGAATTCTGAGAACATACAGACTGAAAGAAAAATATTCATAAATCTCAGTAAAGGAAGAAGGATCTAAGGCTGACCTTTGATTCATAAGCACCTGTCTTGGTCTGGAGAGGGAAAGAGACTCAGTTCTTCTGAATATTCCCATGTCATGAAATTAGAGGCACAAACAAGGCCAAAATATCAACAGCTAGACTATTTATTACACAAATAAAGTGGATGGATCAGAAGGAAAGAAAGAGAGAATAGAGGAGTGAGAGAGAGGAGAGGGAGAAAGAGAGGAAAGGAATTATATTACCACACCCCTCACCCCCCAAGACAGTTTGAGTCTGTGAAGAAAGGCTGCTGCAGCTTTGGAAGGGAGGAGATGTTGTACTTGCTGGCTGTGCTGTCCTCTGAGCAGCCTCTTCAGCTCCATGAGTTGCAGCAGGCAGAACTTCAGACACAGAGAGAGGGTTCCTCTTGGTCTGCTTCTTCCAGGCTACATGGTAATGTCTCTGTCTTTTTTCTCCCCTGATATTTTCTCTGTTTTTCTTCAAAGCAGCATTGCCCTGGTCTTTTCCTTCTCTCGTGTTTTCCTTCCCAGCAGCATTGTCCCAGTCTTTTCCTTCCTTGTTTTCCTTCTCCTGAGCCAGTAGTTGCTCAGGTCTTTTATACAGTTATAAGTATGTATATTCCAGAGAGTATTGATAGCAGTGGCTTCTGCCCATTATTATTTCCAGGGCATGTGCAGTCAGGTGAGCAATCTTTATCTATGCACCTTCCCAAGAGTCTTTCCAGTGGTGTCTGCCCAATACACATCAGCTATTGTCTGGGCAGGCAGCAATGGTGATTTTATCTTTGTTGAGTCACATCAAGAGAGACAAGCCCCCTATGGTTTTACCAGCTATTGAGGAAAACTCTGGGGACCTCTAAACTGAGCATTATCTATTTGTAGTGAAATTTTCTCCTGTTTTCTGTGGGCTTTTTTTCCCTTGTTAAATTTAGGTTTTATGTGACTTCAGTAGCAAATGTAGTTGCTTCCACGCATAGCACAAAAATGAAGAAAACACTAAAGCCTTTTCTTTCATGAAGCATTACGCCTAAAAATACATCATAGAGCATAGCTGATTACTGGTCTCTGACCATAACAACAGTGAGTAGGAAAGGAAGTCTTCATGCACTTGCAGATCAATTCTACAAGATCTTGTACAACCAGACGGCAGAATCCTTGAAGCATTTCAGGATCTCTTCTAAAATTAAATTTATATTTATCTCTTGGATGAGGTCTTGCTATTTCAGTCACATGTATCCCTTCAAAGGGATGTTCAGTGGTTTCATGAGCAGCTTTTTTTCACTGCTTCCATGATAAATGGGTGATTTGCAGCTGTCTTCTGATTTCCTAACAGGAAAAGAAGAAAATAATCTAAGTATTGCCCACATACAGAACTATTACAGAAGTTGTGTGGGATTGGAATCCGATTAATTGTATGATGTTCCTCAGTAAAATCAAGGCGTTTTTGTATGTTTCCTATATCACAAGCAATTTTATGTACTTTCAGTTCATAAATTAAAGCTTCCTTCAATCTGAAACTAATATCCAGTAAAAATTTTCCCCTGATACAAGCCTAAAAGGTCCTAAATGATTTTTGGTCTATATTATACTGCCTTTGCTTCTATTTAAATGATCCGTGAATACTGGCAATTACACTTCCTTTGTTTGCCAGATCACTGAAGTATCAGTGAGCGGTCATAATTTAAACAGCTACTAATTAATCACAAAAGCCAACCTTAACACATCCATACAGTTATTTTAATGTGGAATGGCCCACTTATGCCTCTTATTTTTTATCTTTTATGAATTGCAGCTGTATTGCATCACAGGACATTAATCATATTCCAGCTCATGTGACCAAGTCCCTCATAGTTTTAGAAATTTGAAACAAATATTGTAACAGGATAAATAATAATGTTAGAAGGAATAACTGTTTTGTAGTAGGCATGCCTTTTTCACAGATTGCTTAGTTTTTAAACTTGTAAATGTAGCAGTATCTTTCACTAGCTGAAATTTTTTAAATTCCAAGTTTGACAGTAATACCAAAACATGCAAATCAAAAGGGCAAGAAAGTCAATAATTGTAGAATTAATTTGTGAAATTATTCTCATTAGCTGAATTGCCATCGTTAGCAGAAAGTAGATAAGATTTTGGTTTTGGTTGGGTAGGTTGGTGGGGGTTTTGGGGGTTTGGTTTGGCTGGGGTTTTTTTGGTTGTTGTTGGTGGTGGTTGGTTGGGTTTGATGTTCCAGTGGCATGCTAGTGAGGATTCAAACTGCACGGCTTCTCAGCTGCATATTGATTCCATGTCAAAAAGTCTGTAAAACAGCAGAAAGGATAAGTTAGTTTCTTTTTCTTGTATAGGATGCTATTGGATTTTGGAGTCAGATGATTTGTGGAGGCAAAAGTGAAATTAAAATATTCATAAGCATTGGTTTTATTTTTACCTGGAAACTAAAAGGGGTAACCTGGTAGACAGTGGGAATCATTTATAATTCTGGAGAGTAATTGGAGTAGGGAGGTGATTTTCCCCTTGTACTCAGCTCTGGTGAGGCCACACTTTGAGTACTATGTCCAGTTTTAGGCACCTCAATACAGGAGAGATGTGGAGGTGCTGTAGTGCAGAGGAGGGCAGCGAAGCTGGTGAAGGGCCTGGAGAATAAATTTGTGAGCAGTGACGGCGGGACCTGGGGCTGTTTAGTTTGGAAAAGAGGAGGCTCAATGTCTCATTGCTCTCTACAACTACCTGAAAGGACATTGTAGAGAGGCTGCTTCGGGTCTCTTCTCACAGCTAATTAGTGATAGATCAAGAGGGAATGGCTTCAAGCTACAACTGGGTAGGTTTAGACTGGACATTGGGGAAAAAAAATTCACAGAAGGAGTGGTCAAGCATTGGAATGGGCTGCCCAGGGAGGTGGTTGAGTCACCAACCCTGGGTGTGTTTAGAGGTGGTTTGGAGACTCTTTTCCAACCTGAATGTTTCTGTGATTGTGTGAGTTGAAATGACCTGAATGACTTAAGGCAGTAAAATATCTTTTTGGAAAAAATGGTCCAGAGAAGAGTATATTAGGAGCCCAGTGGACCCAAATGTCTACAAACATTGGTGCATTGTAGTGTATTTTGGTCTGTTATCACATTCTTCACAAATTCTGCATAAATTTTTAAACTAGCAAATGTATTCTGTGGTACAGCATGCTAATAAATATTCCTCCTAGAGTTGCTCGTGTGAGGAATAGATATAGAAATGGTAATAAAAGATGTGAAGACAAATGTGGTAATTGCTTATTCCAGATGAAGCTTTTAACTAGGTTGGTGTTTTGTAGTTGTAGTCTGTAGGTACCGGTGAATTTTGTTAAAAAAAAAAAAAAAAAAGGCCTGTCCAATTATAAACAAGGTGCTGGAACACTAATTAATTGATATATAATAGGAAAGAGAACTGTTGAGCATATCAGCACTGACAAACCTTGTTTTTCATTTGGCCACAACATGTTAGGCTGATAAAAACTGAAAGTGTCATATTTAGACCTTCAGTTTATTTTCTGTTTTTTTGTATTCTTCAGTCTTTTTCATATTCCTCCTACATCATTCCTGTTCAGATATGCCAAATTGTTAATACAGAATAGTAATCACCTCAAGATGAGACCTGTGTCTCTTTTTTCCCTCTCTTGATTGCATAACCTTGTCCTTGGGACTTATTAAAGGTATCCTTTGCATGTAACAGAGTGCCTTTAAGATAGGGAAGGAATGACTGAAAATCTTTGAAAGTCTGCCACATTTTGACAGCAGGTATCAGAAAAACAAACTGCTGTTAAGTAGGTCTATTACTGGGACAGGTTTAATTCTGTTAGATCCACCTGAATTTTTCATGTTCAAGGTTTATCTTTTTGCGAAGATTACAGTAACTGACCCATGTCATCTTCTACAATCGAGTACCTCCAAAAGAAGGGGAAACCACTTCTAGTTCAGGGCTGTTTCTGATGAGTTCCTTACTGTCTGGAGAACTGGCCTCAACAGGATTGGTGTAACTGCATTTCGTCTCTTGCCTAAAACCAAAAACTAACTTAACTCAGAACCTGTGAGGAAGTACTAACTTTACCTCTATCTGAAAAATATTACTCATGGAGTCTTGATACTTAATTCACTGCTGCAGTTTCAAGCTTTGCCTTTAAGTGCATTTCAGTCTTTTACTAAAATTCATTTGAAATAATGTGATGACTGACACAGGTTCTGGCCATTCCAGTTCTTTCTTATGTTTTCCTAGAGACGCAAGACAGACATTGTAGTGGCCACCTGATGATTTTCTTAGCCTACAATTAGAACTGCTAATCATGGATGGCTCTGAATTGCAAAGAATAACAAGATGGCCTACTAAGTGAAAGAGTAGAGGACAGGACCAACTCAGCAAGAGTCTCACTAACAGATCTGGGAGAGAAATTGAAAGTTTACTTCTAAATCACAATAGAATTATTTAAGATTCACGTTCTTTATCATTGTTGTCCAATAAATTGGCCTCTCTAAACAGAATAGAATCAGCATATTTAATGAGTTTGAAATAATGATCTAAATAAAGCTGGAATTCTTAGAGGATTCATCATCTGTTGTAATTTCCACTTCCAAGAACCTACAGTTCTAGAACATGTTGCAATGCAGCTTATTTCTATTATAGTCAGGGTTGAAACTGCAAGATGCAAAGATCTCATATGAAAGCATTCCACGTTAATTATTTTTTTTAATGGGTGTTAAAGAATTTTACTTATTTCAGGGAACCAGAATTTTTCATAAAAGCCAATACTCATGTTCAGAAAAATGCACTGTTCAAATCAGTGTTAAGAAACTTTAAAATTTGAATGCCATAGAAATACAATGTCTGAAATAGTCCATCACGTTTTCCCTCCTATGTTCATTTCTTCTAGTGCTGGAGTCGGCAGGACTGGCTGTTTCATTGTGATAGATGCAATGTTAGAGAGAATAAAGCATGAAAAGACTGTAGATATTTATGGCCACGTAACTCTAATGAGAGCACAGAGGAATTACATGGTTCAAACTGAGGACCAATACATCTTTATCCATGATGCACTGCTGGAAGCAGTGACATGTGGAAATACCGAAGTGCCAGCCAGAAACCTGTATGCATATATCCAGAAGCTGACACAGATAGAAACTGGAGAGAATGTCACAGGAATGGAACTGGAATTTAAGGTACTGGGATTTTATATTGTGGGAACCAAAACTAAATGATGTAACATGTAATACTGCTCTGTCCTTCGCCAGTTGTTTCTAGTAATTAAAAGATAAGATGTTGGCAAGTTAAAATTTTAAATTAGGAGAACAGTCCTTTGTAAAATGTACATTTCTATTCTCAGCTGGTATCCAGACAACAACTCCTCAGTGAGGATGGTTTAACCCTACTGTTCCTTTATTGTTTTGATAGCTTGAAATGTATTTACATAATCATTTAGATATGTCCATATACATCAATGGAGCAGACATTGAAGTTTATAAGGTGTTAAAAGAAGCTTTACAAATACTTAAGTAGTAGAATATGGGAAAGTAAGCATATGAAATTGAAATTATTTGTTAATGAGCAGAGGTCCTCAAATCTGATAGTGTCACTCATTTTTGTTAATACCTGACCTTAATTCTTTTAATTTCTTTCCAATAGCGTCTTGCTAGCTCTAAGGCTCACACTTCAAGATTCATCAGTGCCAATCTTCCATGTAATAAATTCAAAAATCGCCTTGTCAATATTATGCCATATGAGTCTACAAGGATATGTCTGCAGCCAATCCGAGGAGTTGAAGGCTCTGACTATATCAATGCTAGCTTCATTGATGGATACAGGTACTAATATTGATATACTTTCATGTGGATGTCTTTACAAGATAGAATTATGTATGTAATTATATTGAAAAGAAGAGAGTTTAATACTATGCATATTGTGTTTGATTGGGTGGGGTTTGATATTTTTTAAAAATATCAGTAAAGGATTTTTTTCCACCCCTATAATAGAGGAAAATTCCATAAGTGACATAGACTCTTAAACATTATAGTCTCACCTACCTGTAAAGCATGAAGAACTCCCAGTATGTTGTACATGCAGAAAATTACTGAGATTTTGAACATATTGATGATTTGGAATCTGTATTTCTTTACGATTCTTCTTGAAAAGATATGTAGGAAAGGGATACAGGAGATGCACCTGTGATCTTGGAACACTAAGACTAGACATAGCCACCAGAAGTATTTTATACGTATACAATTGTGTATCCCACCAGTATCTTCATGACAACAGGCAACAATATGCCCTCAGATGACTTAAGCAGATAGTCGGAAAGAGCATGAAGAAGCGGTATAGTTTCCATAAGGCAGTTTAGGTATACCTGAGTGTTTGTTATCCACAAGGATCATTTTCTGAACCACTCCTCATAATTCTAAGTAACCTTCATCTCCACCATCACCTACAAAAATATTTCTGTTGACTGAAAGAATCAAGGCAAACATGAACCTGGTTATCACCTTATAAAGCTGCTGATTAAGAAGCTTTTAACAGCTTGGAGGTAGCTTCCACTAATATGAGATTAAATGCAGTGCACTCCATTCCTCAATTTTCTTCCTGCCTTACTTCTGCTGAAGGCATCAGATTGTTGAAAAGGAGTTAATAAACTACTTTGTGCTATAATTCATAAAGCTAATAGATTGTTAGACAGTTATTTCTGTAAAATGAACCAGCACAACTAAGCTTTTCTTAAGTCCTTTTTACAGCACATGAAAAGAAATTATTAGAGTTGCACTAAAATTTAAATAAGATAAAGATTTACATCATAATATTAACAGCTTAATTTCCCTGTCATAGTTCTGATAATAAAAAATACATAGTTTGAATAAACAATCATAAGGTTTTTATGTGCTTATGATCAATTGTATATACATTTTTCTTCTAGTTAATACTTATACAGCAGACTTAAGTATCAATTCACATTTTGATTTAAAAATTTTTTTTTCATTTACTTGTTTTTAAACTTAGACAACAAAAAGCATATATAGCTACACAAGGTCCTTTAGCAGAAACAACTGAAGACTTCTGGAGAATGCTCTGGGAGCATAATTCTACAATTGTGGTCATGCTCACTAAGCTACGAGAAATGGGCAGAGTAAGTACTGCTGTAACATTCCTTTAGTAGAATGTTTGTTACAATGATTCCCTTATTAAAATATTTTATGTTTATAGGAATGTCTAAAGGTAAAGGTGAGGGTTTAGATTCCTTCTCCTTTTGACATATCTGTGGCATCGTTAATGAACTAGTGTGGTGTTTTCCAATCTGTAGGTGTGTTGCAACAGGTAAACTAGACACGGCAGTTTTTGTGTGACACACACACATTCATCAACTGAGTCTTCATGTTGCTAAGTCTAAAGTGTACAGAGAGAGCATTGCTGTCTGTTGAAAAGTGGAGATACCTTATTTGGAAACTTAGCTTTCGCAGTGTCTGTTTTGAAAATTGTTAGAAGAAAGTATGATGGGTTTGAGATATGAATGTCTTCTGTGTGTTCATAGCACCACACTTTAAAGTCTCAGCACCCAGTTTGCGGTACTAAAATCACTCAAATGTTATTTTGTGTAGTGGAAAGAATGAAGCAGCTTAATATCTGGCCACAATTGCATTAAAATAAAGTTGATATGTATGAGTGAAAGCTGAGTCAGACCATGGCTAGTAGATGCAGAGACAGTCTTGCCTGATGCCAGGGGCCTCACTTCTACAGGGAAGAAGAAAGAAAACCAAAGTTAGCATCAAGAATTAAATACCATTCCATATTGAAAATTAGGCTCTTGTCATTGATAAATAATAGAACTGAGCATAAGTGTAATTTAGTTCTGATCTACAGTGACCAGAGGAACACCTTTGCAATGCAGTACAGAATATGATTTTTCATCCTAAATATGGAACTTCATGTCATAGCAAAGTAAATGGTTTGTGTTTCTGTCACTAATGGCACTTTCCATTAATATTATATTTACGATAGTGGTCTCAAGTAACAGGAAATGCATTCTGCTTCATTATTTTGTAGGAAAAATGCCACCAATACTGGCCTGCGGAACGCTCAGCCAGATATCAGTATTTTGTGGTAGATCCAATGGCAGAGTACAACATGCCACAGTATATTCTGAGAGAATTCAAGGTTACAGATGCAAGGGTAAGTTAACATGGCATTAGACTAGTCCCCACAAATTTAAAAGAAAATGTCCTTTTTTTTTTTTCTATTTGTATTATTAACTAAAAAAACCCTGTGGATTTACTTTCTACAACTATTACAGAAAAAGCAGATACATTTATTATTAAATTACCAGGATCGTTGTGTAAGAACAGTTGACCACTCAGGTATCATACCTGGTCATCACAATTTTGTGAAGTTCTGATAACTATTTGTGATTTACATTAAGTAATTTGAGGATCATTTTCCCTTTTTCCCCCTCATTTTCTCCTTGATCTTTTTTTGGGGGCAATTTTTGCTACTTACAGCTGTAAATATGTTGCTTTGTACCACCCTCTAGCATGAGTGAGTATGGAGGTTAATACACTGAGATTTAGAAACTGCAGAGCTAATAGCATTCATAAGAAAAGCTTCACAAGCTTTGCACATTATAATTTGATTTTTGGCGAAGCGTATTTCCATCACTCTTGTATATCTGCAGAGTAGATACAGGCAGCTGTGACCCTAGCATCCTCATTTTCATACTACATTTCTTATCTGAATTTCTGAGTCCAACACTAAGCAGTGATATAAGATTAAATGCACATAAACTTTAAATATGTTTTGCATTTCTCAGACTTTTGATTTCTCAGACTTTAGATTTCTGGCACTTCAGCCTGCATGGCAGAAATGGTAACTGACAGCCTTCATTTCTATAAACACTGCAGAAAACTATTTGTTTAAGCAAAATATTAGGATATACTGTCCAGGATTAACATGATTGATTATTCATAGTTGCCAGCCAGCATCCAGAATATTGGTACTTCTCAATGTTAGCTTTTACTGTTAGTTCCAAGTGAAATTAGATAGTACTGACAATTAGACAGTATTATCACTAACCCAGTCAGCATATGAAAGTCTTCATTTGGCAAATGAGGTTTAGATGTCTCTTTGAAAGAAATTGTAGGAACATTGGATCTGATTTTCATTCTATTTGAAATCTAGTAACTCATAACTTTTCTAACCTATTTGTCCCCAACAGTAAGGGGAGAACAGGCTCCTAACATCAGTCTTCAAGGCAGTTGTAAGCATAGGCAAAGTCAATTTCACTGCAACTGTGCTGATAGTTTTCATAATTCATCTATTAATAATCTGTTCCATCTCAAACTGGAAGAGGCATTATGTGACCAGTTTCACCAAATTCAGATCATAAAATAGCAGTGCTAACAAAAAGCCACATATGTGGTTAAGTGTCTGCAAACACGTATGCTTTTAAAAAAGTTTTTTCAGGGTCTTTATGAAAGTATTTACTTACATCTAGCAACCCCATAAAAAGCATGAGAAGTTTGAGTGACTTAATTTGCCAGAAATAGTTTTATTTGACCTGGTATTAATAGACCTCTTTCATAAAATGCCAAGCATTCATGCAACTTGGCAGTCTTATAACATTTTACTATCACATATCATTGCTTCTGAAATTTAAAAAAATCTCTTTACCAAGATGGTCAAAACTTGTCAAACATCACAGTGGGAAGCTCACAGGGCCATCTTGGGTTTTTCAGATGTGGTAGGAAACTATAGCTCCTTCCAAATTTTGTTGGAAGTGATGGGGACTGCTTAACAAAGTATACATTATAGTTTTCCCGTAGCTAGGCTTTTATGGCTGTCACATCTAGCAACTGAGACCATCTAACTAAATTGTTGTATTCATTGAAGAGTAAATGCTGCAGTGGTTGTAACCAGCCTCTCTCGCTCTTCTTTCCAAACCTATTTGTAATGTTAGAATACCATCTGTGCTCTCACAGAGCCAAGCCAGCCAATTATTCCCCACGAGCATCAAAAGAAGCACATTGACTTTGTAGGTGTCAGCAGCAAGTGTCTGGTGTGGAACTTCCTGTTATTTCTGAAACTGAGCTGTGAATTGTTGTGAAGTGAGATTGACTTCTGTAACTGTTCTGTCTAGTGTTTCTGACTGCTTTTATACTCACTTTGTCTGTAAACTCCAGGGGTCAATGTGCTGGGATGGCATCATTTTAAGTTAAATGATTAGTGATGGCTGTGAGAGAGTATTACAGATTTTTCAGCCTCAGCAAAAGACAAGTGAATATCCCCTGTGAGGAGCAAGAACTCCAAATGGTGAAATAATCAATGGGATGATACATTAAAAGCCCTCTGCTGTTTTTAGGGATCTAAAATTCATATTTTGATAAATAACCATACTAGCTCTCATAATATTTGAAAGTAAACATTTTAATAAACTTTAGCATTTGTGCTTGGGCTGCTATTTGCAAACATCTCATTAATAGCACTGTTTATAATGACATTAGTAGAGGGAGCTATGTAAGAAATTGCAGATTAGTTCCCAATATGCTTTAATGATAGTCTAATATCAGACTGACTAACTTTAATTCTGTGCTCATTAAATAGCATTAAATAACAGAAGTTATTCCCATTAAACTAAATCAGAACAGTTTTCACAGGTTTGCACTGGATTATTGAGTTACTATGATCATGAAATACACCAATATAGTTGATTTAGACACACTTGAGAAACAAATATTTACAATCAAATCTATTGCACATAGAAATTTATGGCCTTGAATTAAGAAAAGCAGCATCTTTCTTAGCCTTTCAACCCCTAAAAGAAGTTAGTGTTATTCTAGAGCATTTTTCACCAGAGTCAGAAATTGATGGAGAGCTTCCATGTGCTTACCAATATGTTGCAAGTGAATCATACTTAAGTTGTTCTTTATTTACTATAGAAAAAATGGAGGTTATTTTGCAGGAAACCCAGCTATTGTTTTGTCTTCCTGATTAATTAATGTCATGTGCCAGAGACTATCTGAAAGATGCAATTTCATTACATCTTCTTTGGGGAAAATGGGATCACAGAGACCATTAGGAGAGAAGTCTGTTTTAACAAAATGCCATTTTGTTAGGAAATATTCAGTTACTTGTGTTGATGCCCCCAAGAAATAAACATGGTTGGATGTTTTCAAACAGATTTTATTCTTTAAAGGTGCAAAAACATTCCACAGGATTAAATTTATTAAATTTAATAAATTTAAATTTAAATTAACACAGCATGCTAGTGGTAATATAAGAGATAGTAGGTCAAGGAAGTATATGTGTGCCCTCTCATGGAGCGGTGGTTGGCACATACCCATTTTCTGTTTTCCTTTCTGATTTGAGACATCGGAGCAAAACCCAGAGGAAACATGAAAGCTAGGTATTGAGTTTTCCTTTGGTCATTTTAAATAAGGTTTCTATTTCATTTCAATGTCTGTAATAGCTGAGTACTTGTGGTACAGGAAAAGGGAAACAAACACAAAATGTTCTTGCCGCCAGCATAACTTGTTGCTTTTAGGGGATATATTACAATAATCCTACTCTTGATTATTTGCCACATCCAAGGTGTTAGTAAATAAAATTTCAATGATTCAAGGGAAGTTTCTGTTTTGCAAAACAGCTGTTTTGTCTTGACCCATCGTCTTCCAGGCAAGTGTCCACCTCATAGAAAACACCGTACCATTAAAGATACCGTCTGTAAAGAAAATGATGTCTAGATGAGTCTTATCAGGTATTCCTGCTAGGCAGCAGACAAGTGTACCTTGGAAATGGAGAGTCAGATTGGATGGTCTTATTCTGTATGTTCTGTATTTAAGGGAATTAGGAATTAGTCTGCAGGTTTTGAAACATAACTTGCCAAAACCCATATAACTTGTTGAGATTATTTTGTCTGTAGCTTCAGAAATGCTTTTTACACAGGTAGAATGTCAAACAACTCTCCAATTCATTTCAGAAGGAAATCTATACAATACTGTTAATGAGACTGCACTTCTGGACCAAAGTGTCCAAAAGCATTAGCCAGTATTGCAATTGAAAGTGTCTTCCTAAGAGTGATCCTAGCCATTCGCTACCTCTTCTCAATGTCGTCGTTTTGTGATTGTCTTTCTGGTTGTTGCCTGACTGACTTCCAGCTGCTAGAACATGGTTTTGGGATGCATTATTTGTGTCTTTTGTTAAAGGATGGCCAGTCCCGAACAGTGAGGCAGTTCCAGTTTACCGACTGGCCAGAACAAGGAGTGCCAAAGTCTGGAGAAGGATTTATTGACTTTATAGGTCAAGTGCATAAAACAAAAGAGCAGTTTGGTCAGGATGGACCAATTTCTGTTCATTGCAGGTAAGTCAACAAAATCTCAAAATTACTCATGTGCAGGTGTTTCTTTTTTTTCTAAGGTCAATTGCTGATTGAAGTGAAGGTGTGTATGTAGATGGCATTTCATAGGTGAATTGTCAGAAAATATAATCAAAATAGAAGATCTAAAAAGGAACATATAGGACTGCTTTACAAAACAGCAAATTTACACAGAAAAAAGTTCTGAAATGTGTAGTAGTATGTGACTGTACTTAAAAAAAATCTCTAATACAAGGTAAAAACAATCTGGTCAATACTGCACAGAAAACAACACAAATAGCTTAAACACAGGCTGCTATATCTGATTAATGGGTTCTTCCCACTGGTTATTAATAGTGAGGTTGTTACATTGGTGGGAATTATTAGTTCTAAACCAGCTAGTTACACTACACTAGCATATTAGCACTAATCGAGAAGAAACAAATGAAGATAGCTACTATTGCTAGAAAGGGAATCATAGAATCATTAAGGTTGGAAAGACCTCCGCAGTCATCTGCCATTCACCCAACACTACTATGACCACAAAACCCTTAAGTGCCCTTAAGTGCCACTTCTACCTGTTTTTCAAATGCCTCCAGGGATGATTAGTCTACCAATTCCCTGGGTGACCTATTCCAATGCCTGGCCACTCTTCAGTAAAGAATTTTTTTCTAATATCCAATCTAAACCTCACCTGGTGCAGTTTGAGGCCATTTCCTGTTGTCCTGTCACTACTACTTGCAACTTACTTACTCCAACCTATGAGCCACCAGCTTTTCTAGCAGAATACTGTGTGAAATAGTGTCAAAGGCTTTAGTAAATCCAGTCAGACAACGTCCACTAGTGGGTTAGCACTAGTGTTCATGCATTTGTAAAAATCTTTTTCATTATCTCTTGCAGCAGTGGCCAGATTGAGTTCTAGACGGACTTTTGCCTTCCTGATACTCTCTTTTAACTAGATCCCTGTACTCTTCTTCAGTTGTTTGCCCCTTCTTCCAAAGGTGGTAAACTCTGTTTTTCTCCTGAGTCCTGGTAAAAGCTCCATATTTAGCCAGACCAGTTTTCATCCCCACCATTTTTCTTGTAACACATGAGGACAACCTGCTCCTGAGCTTCTGAGACTTCCTTCATGAATAATGTCCAGTCTTTCTGGAATGCTTTGCCCTTCAGGACTGTCTTCCAAGGGACTCTTAACCAGTGTCCTGAACAGGCTAAAGTCTGCCCTCCAGAAGTCCATGGTAGTGGTTTGGTTGACCTCCTTCCTTACTTCACCAATCAAGAACTCTATTATTTCATGTTTGGTAAGCCCAAGATGACCTCCAACCACATTTCCCGTCAGCCCTTTGTAAACAGCAGGTCTAGCAAGACACTTTCCCTGGTAGGCTCCCTCACTGTGTCAGGAAACTATCTTCCACACATTTCAGGAACATCTTAAACTGTTTCCTCTCTCTTGTGTTGTATATCCAGCAGATGTCTGGTAAGTTGAAGCAACCCACTAACACAAGGCCTGGGGATTGTGAAACTTCTTTCAGCTGCTTGTAGAATCCTCTATCTGTCTCTTCTTCCTGGTTGGGTGGACTACAGCAGATTCTTAACAGGGTAGCTGTCTTAGGTCCCTTCCATCTGCCTGGTGGCAGGTGGGAGGGCATCATCTGCTTCTTGTGTGGCCTCTATCTGCTGCATTTACCTCAGGGCATGGCTCCACCAATTTATCTCCCTGTTACACCCCTCAACCTTTCCACTTCCCCTTTCATCTCTGCCACCCAGAGGAGCAGATCATTCACCTGGTCACACCACACACAGATGTTGTCCCTGCTGCCCTTCGCTAAGAGTGTCTGGATCAGGCACTTCCTGCAGCTGGAGACCTTCACAGCTGTATGTTTGTGTGGGCTGCCACATTTCTTCTGGTGATGGCTTTTGGCCAAATGGTAAACATAGTTATGTCCTCTTCTGAGAGGGTGATGACTGCTAGTTGAGTCAGGCCAGGAAGGGAACCAGTTAACACCATCTGAACTTACTTCCTGCACTGGCAGAGCTTTTAGCAACCTGCCCACTCATCCTTCTACACAACTGCTGCTCCACACCCGGATGATATACCATGTCCTGTTTGCCCACTGTAGCCCTGCACACAGGTGTCTGCAGTTGCAGATAAAGCTGCCCGATGTGCTGGAGTGTGCCTTATTGGAGGTACTCCTGAGCACAAGCACTCTGCAGAGATCGCTGTAGCTGTTCTGCTCTTTGCAGGCTGAATAGCAGTGTTTATAAATTTAACCTGTCAAAATATCATTGAAGCTCAGATTGGTGAGTTCTAACATCAGAATGTAATGCCCATTTTTTTTTTTATATGATGGCTTCCCTCAATTCCTTTACAATTGATATATAGATTAAAAAAAGCTTACAGAGCTTTCAACTGCATATCAGAATAATCCAGGGTGGGCTTTTTAAATATTACTGTAATTTTAATTCATTTTCTCTATAGTATTCTAGAGTCTATAGCAGATGGTCAAAAATAATATCATTATCTTTTATCTTGTATTTAATAAATTGCTTTCTATTGATTTCATTAGGATTTTAGATACTAATTTTTTGCAATATTAAATTATTTTTTGGTAGATGAAATGTCATTTATATAAGAGATGCAAAATACTGATACAGATTCCATGTTCTAGTACTAGCACTCAGACAAAATGAACAAGTTTACTAAAGCATATTCATGTGCAAAGGGAAAGAGATTCTTGCCTTTCCAAAGCCTTGGGGAAAAAAAAGAAAGAAAAACAAACAGAAATGGTTAAAACACAAGTGTGTTTTAACAGAGCACTTTATCACCTCATCTGAAAGGCTAACAAAACAAATTTATTAGAGTACTTCAATCATACTTTTTGGTGTGTGCCTAAATTTTTTTATAGCATTGCAGAGTAGTGTTTAGAATTCATTTGAGAAAGAAAAATGATGACCATGATAAGAGCAGGGTTTATTCTTCCTGGCTTTAATGAGTTTTGAGAGCAGAGGAGTAATTAGCAATATTTATGCCTTTATCCAGATAGAAATAAGAAAGCAAAGTGATGGTATTCTTCTAAGTTCTTTATGCCATGCAAACTTGTCCACTTGAGACTGCAGTTGAAGTACTGGTAACAGTAGTTTATTCTTGCGATGGGTTATGCATCCCTTCCAAATGGGTGTGATTTTGGAGATTATGGAGATTTCTACTATTGACTTTGGTAGAAACAAACTCAAATCCAATATAATTCGTCACTGTAACTAAGATTTAGAGAATTTATAGTGTTAATCATCATTAGACATGAATAGGTAACATCCCTAGCAAATCAGTAAGTTTGTTTCTTTCAGGAAGCATAGGATCATGTGTACCTGCACTTTCCTGGTCCTTGTGGAATTACCATAGTAATGCCTCTAGTTTTTACCATTCTGAATTTGTAAGGATTTCTCTTGTATGGAACAATTCTTTGAATTGCAAACCCCTCTAGTGCAGCTTCCTTGTGGTTTCCTTCCCACTTCACATATTTTTCACAAGTTTGTTTTCTCTATTACAGAGTAAACCTCTGCCTCATGCACTTCTAAAATGCTTTCCTCTGACATTTTTAAAATACATTGATGTGTTATAATTCAAAAAATTCTACCTTCTTCTGGCAATTATTCAAAACTTGACCAATTTATTTATAGTCCTCTTAATTCCAGCTTTTAGCTGGAGAGTAAGGAAGATGACCTTTTCCCAGAACACATTCAAGACCTTATCACTACCCAAAGGGATGTTGTAGTGAGGTCAGTGTTGATCTTATTTCCCATGTAACTAGTGATAGAATGAGAGGACACACAGGTTATGCAAAACAACTAGATCAAATCACATATATTTAATAGAAAGGAGTGCACTAATCTGGAACAAATACTAAAACATCATCCTACAATTTGGACACCTAATTTCCACGCTAGTCTTTTCAGTTCACTGCATTTGTTATATTCCTTATCAACATTCAGACTCCTTCAGTTTTGCCCTGCTTATGTTCTTCTGTCCTGTCTGGTGAATTGGTCTCATAAATGTCCAGCTTCCCAATTCTATCTGACTGGAGAAAACCTTGTGAAGTTACTGGTATCAACAGTGAGATGATAGGGTACTTGATTTCCACCCTTACAAGTTCAAATTTGGAAAATAGTTGGTTTTTTCCCATGTGTATTTACCTCTCTCTTTATCCTGGAGTCATCTACATGAATAAGTGATTATTTAATTTTCATAACTAATACCTGCTGGCTCTATTGATTGCAGGAATTTCTTTCACTTTGTGGGTGTTTTAGTTAGTAAGAGGAGCCCAAGACAGAACAGAGAGCAAAAAAGTCTTGTACTCAAAGAAAACATTTCAAAATAATGTGAAGAGAGATGCTGTGTACATATCAGTATTAGAAAGCTAAAGATCCAGATGGCTGGACTTGAATAACAGCTGTGTCTAAAGGTTTTTGTGTATCCATTTTTTAAACTGTAACACTTATGAACAATTTCAATATTAATTGAAAATCCACTGACTAACATACTGAAGGTTGGGTAAGCGGGCCATATATGTGAATGAGCTAAAGTGAAGCAAGTGGTAAAATACATTTTTGGCATATTTTTCTCTTGTCAGTTCCAACATAGTCATTAGCAACAAACTTTCTCATTTTTCTTCACTACGCACTTGATTATTGTATATCTGGATGAACAAACCAAATCACTTTACAAAGACTGGAGGGTCAGAAAGTGCTTAGCAATATTTGAATTTTTCTTGAATGTAATTATTCTTTCAAATGCAGTGGGTAGCCTGTTGTGGAATTTTGCTTAGCAAGCATTTCCCTGTGTAGAAATCCGTACACATATGGTGTGTTGTAACCACAAATATCTAGCAGTCAATTCTTTCAGCATTAACTGTCAATTAACATTCCTGGTTTTCTTTCCCTTTTTTAATTTTTTTTTTATTTATTATTATTTTATTGCAATAGTGCGGGTGTTGGAAGAACTGGAGTTTTCATAACCCTGAGTATTGTGTTAGAAAGAATGAGATATGAAGGTGTTGTAGATATCTTCCAGACTGTCAAAATGTTAAGGACGCAGCGGCCAGCCATGGTACAGACAGAGGTGAGCAAAACAGTATCCATATGAAATGGTGATGGTAAAGAAGGCGTATTTTCACAGCCAAAAGAAGTGCACAGATAGAGACTGTATAAATAATGTGCTTACATTTATATCTTAAGTCATATAATGGCTATATGACTACACTGTAAAAACTGCCATAAAAGTACTACTGTTACAGCAGAAGATACTGCAGGCTGAGGAAGAAAAAAATAATTTTAGTACTGGAACTTAAATTATGGTTTTTCATGAAAAAAACATTTTCCAAGAACTGCCTTTTTTTAACCTTTTTTCCCTAACAGAAATGTATGGGTAATAAAGAAGGGGGCAAGTTATTTTTGCAAAGAGAGATCCACTGATTTTATTTTTATTTTTTTTCCCCTGGGAGCAAAATGTTGGTCATGGCTTCAGACTGGCACTTTATTATTTTTATGGTTTTCTCGACTTTATGTCACCAAGCATGTGGCTGTTCATTCTGAAAATCATAATGATAAATTCAGTGTTCAGGAAAATTGGAGAGTAAACAATTTCTGTGCTATCATCAAATCATCATAGAATGGCTTAAGTTGGAAGGCACCTTAGCGGTCGTCATCTCGAACCTCCCTGCCAGAGACAGGGACGGCTTACAACTAAACTCAGCCACTCAAGGCCTCAGCGTGACATAGGGAAATAATGAAAGGGATGAGCAATATATCAATTGATTTCCTGGGCATGGATTCTTGGAATAGTGTCCTGTCATAAAGAATACTTAGACATCATCAGTGTTGCTTAATTTCTGCCTAAATTTCTGAACAGGAGACTTGAATTAAGTCAGAAACAATAGGTTAGAAGAACCAATCAAAACAGCAAAAGCAAGGAAATATTTTAGGTCATACATATATGTAGTATAAACTGATGGACACTGACCTTTAAATTACAGTTTGTTACATTTTAAATGGTTTCCCAGAGTCTGCAGTTTTCCACAAGGAAATTTAAGTTGTTCAGTAAAAGCTGTGTAGCCTTTATTTTTAAGAAGACAAGTTCATGAAAAATTATATGAAAAATAAAGATACTTATTTTTGATCTTGTCAGTCAAGTAAATCAACTGTGACCAAACTGAAGAGTTAATTACATATCTTTTCCATCATTTTTCTGGATAAACAAAATGAAAAAATACTTCTTTCTCTTGCTTTGATTCCAAGAAATAAATATGGTATACAGAAAAACCATGCTTCATGGAGCCTTTGACAAATACAGAGTTCAGCTATGTAACACATTCTCCCTTCTTACACTCTTGACTTATTTCTATGTACTATCCTTCACCCTTACTCCTGACAGAGGTGTTGTGTATTAATTTCTTTAAGGATTCTGTGGAAAACAGTTCTCTCATTCAGTAGTATAAATTGCCAGGAAATTCAGTCTTTATTCAACACAGCACTCAAACTCCATGTGGAGCACACTTAGACTTAAAATTTATGTGTATGTCTAATGCATTCTTCCATTGTTCCAACAGGAAGCAGGAAAGACTTTTGAGTGTTCACATGACTACATTGAAGGAAATACCTATTGAGTTTCCTAATTTCCAAAAGAATTTTAATTTTGATCTTAGCAAGTATATACTACATAGCACTGTCAGATAAACAGACCTTGATATTTACAGACCTTGATATTTTTTATGGCTTTTGGAAGCAGTTTCTTTTCTTCTTTTTCTTTTCCTGTTTTACCATTTAAACCCTGAGTGACAGGTGCAAGTGAGTACACAGGCCATTTTAGTAAAAATATGCAGTATTACATAAAGGTACAGTGAGGCTGCTGTGTGAGGTTAAGAGTTATATGAAGTACACAACCAAATCTACCACATTGAACTTTTTTCTGCTACAGGTGTAGATTGATAATGCAATCTGTTTCATATTAATATGGTGCTTTAGCTAGGTATTTCTTTCAGGCCCTTTTCTTGCTGCAGGCTTCACATCTTCATCAAAGCCTGTGTTACTGAAAGGTTGGGATTCCCTTTGCTTCCTTAACATGATTTTTTAACCTGGTGTTCTTCCATACAGCATTCCATATTAAGACTCTGATGACTTTGTCACTTAGTGTATTGAATTTGCTATAGCGTTAATTGAATATTTAGCTACTTATTTTCAAAAACATGAGGGAAAAGGCATCTCATCATGCTCCCATAAGAAGAAAGCTTTATGCTGACATTATATTATGCCAGAATAGCAATTGGTCAATAGGTGGGTATACAGTCTTTGCACAAAAAGCAGCTGCATTCTGGGGAACACAAGTATGTAGCTTTGTCTGTTGTTAACTCAAACTTCCTTTCTGTTGATGTCAGGAAGAGAATATTGCTGACATGCAGATGCTGCTGTGGTTGGTTTGTATGTAGTCACAAATTATTCAGTACAAGGAAAATAGAAACCGAACAACAAGCTGGCTTTTTGATACTTCTGTTTTCTATCTTTTTCCTCCAGGATCAGTATCAGTTCTGCTATCGAGCCGCACTGGAATATCTGGGCAGCTTTGATCACTATGCAACATAAAAACCCATCATGGATTTTTATTGCAGGCCCTTTAAGATCCAGAGAGCCGCTTCTGAGCCATATGATGTGCTTTAGAAGTACTTCTTAACTCTTAGCTAAGGAGCAATTATTGGGGATATATAAAATATTTAAAAAAAAAAAAAAAAAAAAGAACAGACACAATGGGGATACATGAAACAAAAACATCAAAAATCCCAACTGTTCCATGTGGACCAAGAATTCACAGTTTAATAACCTAACCATAATACAAGAATCTTGACCACTGAGGCGTCTGAAGAATCTCATTTACAGATACCTCAAGGGTTCGACATTGGATGAAGTTAACGGGAAGAGGAAATTAACCGGAAAGAGTGATCATCTCTTTCAGGATTGCAAACAGGAATTTTGAGAGAACTGCAGTTCAGTGCAGGATGTTTGTTAAAAGGTTGGGTCCTGGCTTCGCAAACAAAGCGGACTCTTTACTTCAGCATCACCCCTTCCTCTCATACTGCTCATCATAACACTTTAGGGAAATGTGGGAATGTTTAAAAAGAAAGTCCTTGATTTAGTTTTTTAGTATTGTAAAGATACTGCTGACCTGTGCTTCATTTTTAACTGTGTAAACTTTTTCCTTTTTTTAACAAGAGTTTATCAATGAAGTGAATTAAAGAAAAGATTGCATAACTGTTAATCTTTTTCTTTAAAAACTGTAGATTTTTTTAAGCTTTTATCTGTAATATTGTGCTGTAGAAATGTTAAATAATTTGAAAATGTGCACATTTTTGTGCAGTCCTATCTTTACCTACAGTACTACAATCTTGTTAGACATTGCTTTTACAGTTTTGTTTGGTTTATTTTTCTTTTAAGAAAATACTCTCTGTAATCAATTAAGTTAAAGTGGGGCTTTTAGGTTTCTTTTGGAATCAACAGGGAGGCGCAAAGTATAAAGATGCTGCTAACACACACACACACACACATACACACATATAAACGTGCACACCCACACCCTCTCTCTTTCTCTCTCTCTATATATATGTATGTATTACTGTCTACACTTGTCTAATTCCTGTACAGTTACAGAGATACGGATAGGTAGATACTCACACGCATACACACTATCATGCAAATTCCTCCATACCTAGATTTATGAAAGCATTGGGAAAATTTTTCAGCATACTACAATTGTATTAAATTCCTATTTGATCTTTGCATTTCTATGGTCCATAAACTTCTGTTTCAAAGGGAAGTGACGAATGCACATCATTGATATTTGATCATCTCTATCCCTAATAGTATTTCTGTCCACACTGGCACTTGCACATACACACACACACACACACACACACACACGAACACACATGCACACACGCACACAGAGTATGTGATTTAGGCTTCCAGTGAAGTTCAATATTTGTAACACTATAGTGCAATAAGAAATCATATTATTAAATGTAAGAGGTGTGCATGTGGGAAAGGTCAGTGCATATCCCTTTAGGATGGGAGAATGTTGTAATATACTAGGTATTAAGATGTTTTAAAATTGTATTCAACAGTATACTGTCTATAGTGTGCGCTATATAATTTACATTTATTGTATGTAACAGGGCAAAGCCAAACACACATTGCTCTGTGAAATCAAACGTTCTGTGGCATACAGCATTGTTTGGGGATGCTGTGTTTTATTTTGATTTTACATTTAGAGTGCCTTATATTTGATGCCTATTTTGAATAGCATTTCTTTCAGTTAGCCTTCATTTGTGTTTAGTTCAGTTCATATCTCTGTTATTCTTTTCAAACATTTTACTAAATGTATCAGACAATTTTGAAAAATATGCATTTCCAGTTTCTAATCAAATATGAATAGTAATAAATGATCACCCAAAACACTTAGCTAGTCAAGGCCCTTTATCTTTCTATTTCCAATAACAGACCAGTCCACAAATGAAAAATCTATGTCTCGTTGGCTTTTCAATCCCACTGTGTCACTGGTTATAGTGTTATCATGCCAGAGATGTAGTAGTACACTAGGAGTAATTAACATTTGCAGTGCTTATACATTTATTTATTTTTTCTTTTGGGACACATCCTGATGACTCACTTCCATCAACAGATTGCCAAAGTCAAACCATTGCTCCCAATGGAGAAGGATTCATATAAGATTAACAGGAAAGCCCTGAAATATTTGAGAATGACACTAGCTTATCTTCCAGGGAGCAAAGAAAATTCTGTAAACAGCACAAAGTAGTTTTTGAGACTTATGCCATTGTCACTGCATGAGTATCAAAAAAATTGTTTCTTTGGGGTTTCACATAGGAGCATTGGTGTGGCTTGTCAATATGGCCTCAAAGTTGTTTTTTTTCTTTCGCTATTCTCACTTCTAACAAAAAGGAAAATATGAAAGACCAAACTCTAGCAAGCATTGTATTTGAGCATTTTTGTAAAGAAAAAAAATCAAAACAAAAATATATATGTATATAAATACACATATATATGTGTATATATATACAGATATATGTGTGTGTGTATATATATATATATATATGTGTGAAATAGAAGTATAATAGAAGGCTACCTCAGAATGAGATTCTATAGCTTAACATCTGAATCACAGAAGACTCAATGTGCACTGTTTCTTTTTCATCTTTCTTCTTGATTTGTATTTTTTAAAAATTATTAACAGGTTATGTGGTGTAGTAGTGTTCTTCAGCTCAGAATAGGGAATAAGAAAATTGCACACTGGATCTGTAAAAGGATCAGAGCTCCAAAGAAAATGAGGGAATGAATAAACAAACAAAAAAAAGGTAGAGCAAATTTGGGAGGAAAACTGTTGTACAGCTAAATATTCCTTCTAGTTTTTATGTTTCTTAAGACAACTGTTATCATCATTGATGTGCATTCCACTTTCTGTATTCTTATATATATTCATTATGCAGGCAATTTAATGTTGTGAGCATCTTTGTCTACATACATCATGCATTTCCAAGCTTAAAATTGGTTTCATCAGCACAACCAGTACGGTGCTATTATTTACATTTATATCTGTGGTTATGTCTGATTTTGTAATTAGTTGCAGTGGGGGAAAAACACCATGAAATATATAAAAATTATTTATACAGAAGTTTAATTTAGCTCTTTTTAAAAAAAATTCTTTGAATGGTTAGATAGTGGAGAGGATGGTTGGGGGAAGGAGTGGCCCTCTAGGGAGATTTGCACTTTCTATATATACCTTTGTACTATGCACTGCCCTATTGATTCTACACCCAATAACGTTATAACTTCAACCCATCTGTGAGAAACTGCTTATAAAATCCACTTGTGCATATTTAAATGACACAGAACATGTAAAAAGGAAAAAAAAAAGTGTTTGCAATGGCTAAAAGAAAATGCAACTGCTTTTTCTGCTTTTATTCTCTCCTGAGTTGTTTTGTTTTGTTTTTATATATTATTTTGTTTGGTTTTGTTTGTTTGTTTGTCTGTTTGTTTGGTTTTTTTTCTTGATGCCCTGATACTCCATAGATATCAGAAGGCAGCAGGTCTCATCATAACCATCCATTAAGTGGCTTTGCCATTCAAGCTTGGAGTGTCTTTACAAAGATAATAATTAAAAAAATGTGTTCTTTGCTCTTGTTTTTGGATGCATAGACTGAAAAGTTTAAAAATTACCTTGTAAAATGGCTTGTTAAAAAAGATACAATTACCTCTAATTAGTAGTGCGCGTAAATGTTTTACAGAATGAAAGGCGTGCTTTTTATTTTCTTATTTCGTTACATTGGTGGCGAAAGAAAGTCTGTATGAAAATCAGTTCTTTGCTGACACAAGTTCCATTTGTTACAAATGAATTCTAATAAAATGTCAGTGTTATGCAGCCCTGGTCTTCTTTCTTAAGCAGTACTTTTGAAATCAAGACTTCTTTGGTCCCTCTTTGTGATAAAGGAGTTTAACTACAAAGGAGTCATTCATCTAGCAGCTGGACATTGGAAAGTGCATTCTTAGGTTGGCAAATATATGTTGTCTTTACCAGCAAATTTTGAGCCAGCATAGGCAAACTCTTTGGCATAAATTCCATTGCTTCATTAATTTAACTGGAATTATTGCACTTTACATGCCTCTGGAGTTCCCCTTTTTGCTTAAGAAATTCATCATTACATCTAAAAAACAGACTTCTGTCCATTTGTGGGTAAAACCCAAAGAGGCCAAAACATCCACATATTTGGGGTGAATTGTTAGGTTTTGAGTCCTGCAGACGTGACAAATTCTGGAGTAAATCCAAAGTCACTGGTGAGAATTCAGTTACTGAAATAGTGGCAAGCAGTCATGACAGATTTTTGACTCATTTCTGCTGTGTGCTGCATGTGCAGCAGGTGCAAACTTGGATTTGTGAAGCTGCTAACCAAATACTGTACAAGTGTTTTCATACACTTTGAAAAGATTTTGGATCAACATACCAAATGTATTGAAGTAAGCTACAAGGGGCATGGCATTGCAATCAAGTCTAGGAAAACATAAAATAGACTTACTCTATTTACTTGCTGTGAAAGAGGGCAGGTTCTGTCTCCAAGATTGCTTTGTTAGTAAGGAAATGCAATCTTTAGCAATCAGTATTAAGTACATGTTAATAAAGAATTCTCTGTGCTGAAAGGATGTGCAAAGACATTAATATTAGAATGATATTTAAGAACTTGTATTGTTCTTAGTCTAATTTCCACATTAAGGTGGTGATAATAGAGTAAATGTGAAGCCTTGGTATTCTTACAGAGACTTATTAACGTTTTCTTCCACTTACTTATGTGGATTTTACAATTACTGCTTTGCAGACTGCCTTTGGCTTGACCTTGTTTTGTGTAGTCTGTGCAAGGTGGTTTAAAGTTGTGTTATGTAAGGGTTTCTCAACCTACCTGAGTGGCTTTAGATAATGCCCTTTCAATGTCAGCATTGACTTCTCTGATTTTCCTTGTTCTGTGCATCTAGCATGGGCCAAAATAAAGTGTGAAAATGAATACTAACAAAAATATTTGGCTATGTATGGGTTAATATATTTTAAGTTTGTGAGTTTTGACAAGACTGCATCTATTTCATTATTTTTTCCACACAGAAGACAAAAAAACAACTTATGTACTTTGATATCATTAAAGTTAAGAATGAGATGAAACATTAAGCCCTCTTGAAGAAAAACAACGGCTATAGACATTTGAATGCAGTAACATTTGCATATTTTGATTTTATACAAACAGAATTTATTTCCAGAATCTTTGGAGTTTTTTCACACTGGTATCTCTCAAAATGAAACAACCACTTGTGATTCCAGAGCAAGAGACGATTTCCATGTGTGGCTTGTAGTTCTTTCTCTGCCCATTTCTCCCAGCTAAACTATATAAGCTTAGGATGAAAGTAAGCTGCTGGTGAAGGTATAAACAAATTATTGAAGCACTGATAAGTAAAATACAGAAATAAATTGTTTGCTAAACCAGAGTGTCTGGAACAGGCCAATACCCAACAGATTAAAGATTATTACAGATATCACTGGACAAGAAATGGACTGAAAGATGTTCATAGAAATTGCTGAGTCCTTTCTGCTTTAGACGAGATGTGAGCATGATCTTTTTGGTTTTGTTTTTGTTTTCCTCATGCTTAAACAGCTTTAGAAGAAGAATGGTCTTTAATTACTTTTCACATACTTTGCTGTTTTCAGGAAAATAACCAGCAAATTCACTGACATATAGGCCAGCCTATTAGTGAAAACTGCTTCCCCTTGCATAAAGCATAACATGAAAAAAAGAAGGTGTCTTGGCTGTGGACATCTTCAGACAATCAAACTTCAACAATAGCACTGGACCAAATTTGCAAAAATGTCCACAGAACATACCAAATGGTGTCAATATTACTTGTACTGTAAATAATATCTTTACAGTGGTTTTAGAACTGTGAAGTGCTCGTACTATTTTCATCTGTCACTTTGCAAGGGAAAGCAAAACACTGACAGGTTATGAGGCTACGTACATGTAGCAATTTTTTTTATTTTAAGACCTGTGGCAAATGTTAACGATTGATTTTGGTTTACTCTTTTTATTTTTCATTTTATTCTGGTTTGTTTGCTTGTTTGTTTGTTTAATTCCATTTTATATTTTTATTCCATTTTATTTTGGTTTTATTTTTAAGGAAGGAATATTAATGCTGTGCTCTTGACTGCAACTATTTGAAAAGTTATTTAATACAAAACCTGAAGAATTTGTGTACCTATGTGTTTTCAAAAAGCTGTTTTTTCCTCCAGTCTTACTTATGAAGGATACCACAGGGTGATGCAGAATATATTTCTATCTCTAACACAATGAGTCAAGATGGGAGGAAACGTCTGCCACCCAGTTTTCAAAGGAAAGCAGAATCATAACCTGCAAATCAGACATTGTAATGAACAGAGATCATTTTCCATCTACACTACAAATAGGATGCTTTAGAACCCAAAATATGTTCAACTTGCTTCTGCCAGCAGAAATCTTTATTATTGTGCAGGAACAAGAAAACAACCTTTCTTTGATGATATAAAGCAGTCCATTATACTTTCAGAAGTCTTATTGGCTCTGGAATGTAAATCTTTAATGTCAAACTGCCTGGAAATGCCTTTCCTTCTCTCATAGATAAGGGAGCAGAGTAAGATTTTCATTATTGCAGATATATGACAATTGCAATACTTCTGGTCTTCAAAAATCCAATTTGGTCTTGACCTCTGGTGGAATCTAAAGGGTTTGAATGAGCCCAGTGTTTACCATGGTATGAACTTTGCAAACAGCAAATTTTCACCCAGACTGAAAAGAAATAAATAAGATAGACGGTGCATGTAGCATTTACAAGTTAATGAGGCAAACAGGTGTCATCATGGACTGTGAAACCAAACAAATCAGCTAGCACTATTACTACAATGCGTCTTATTCAAACACTGTGGTAATTCAAATTAAGCACACCAAAACCTGTAAAATCAGTGTCTAATGTTGAGTACCCAGGAACCCATTGAACACAGATCTGACAAAGTCATCTTTTGCCAACAGTAAAACCATGTGCTTCTATATCACACACCTAAAATGTTTATCAAGTTGATACAACATCCTCTGAACAGTTCACAGTTCCAAGCAGCATTTTGCTAGCATTTCATATATTGACACCTTCTGTTTAAATTCCTTTTATTCCATTTCCTCTACTAAAGTATGCTATTCCCTTTTCATCAAATGCTTACACCTGGTCTTTGACTGTTTCCATTAGAGCTTAGTCTCTGACAGTTTCAGAGAATTGATACCCAGTTTACAGCACTGTGCAGAAAACTGCAATGACATGGTTAATACCCAAACCTATGTACTAAACCTAGCAGGAGCAATATATTTGGCTACAAAATCATTCTTAACCAGTGTAGAATGTGACTGCAGAATAGCTCTTACATAATGAGTAGGTAATAGAGCAGCCTTTCAGCATGATGAAGTTGAGCACTTCCTTGGATACAAAAGAGGAAAAATGTGGACTCCCATTTAGTGCTGATGTAGGTATGGTAGGGGGAAATAACATAATTTTCCACATGGCACCTGGGGAGTTTTGAGCTTAGTTGGTAGTAGTTTGGATTTAATCATTATTAATAACAAATGTTTCTTTTTAGCGTACTGCTTTTGGCTACAATGGAGTTTTTCTTTTGTAGTAGCTTTTATGGTGCTATGTTTTGAGATTTGTGATCCCAGCAATGTTGATAACAAACCAATGTTATAGTTATGTCTGAGCAATTCTTATGTGGTGTCAAGGCCATTTATGTTTCTCAACCTCTCCCACCAATGAACAGGCTGGGGATACCAAGAAGCTGGGAGAGAAAACAGCTGGAACAAATGACCAAAGGGAAGTCCCATACAAAATGGTGTCATGCTCAGCAATAAAAGCAGGAGGAAAGTAGGCGGAATGGAGGATGTTCAGAATGATGACATTTGTCTTTCCAAGTAGTCATTAGTCACAATGCCCTGCTTTCCTGGAAAGGACTAAATGTCTGCTTGCTAATGAGAAGAAGTGAATGAATTCTTTATTCATCGTTTGCTTGGCCATTCAGCCTTCAATTTACCTTTTAAGCTGTCCTTATCTAAGCCCATTTTTTCCTTACTTCTATGCATCTGATTCTTTCCCCATCCCATTTCAGGGTGAAATGAGCAAAAGGCTATGTAGAGCTTTAGCTACTCTCCGGGGTTAACTTTAATGTTTGGATAGTTGTTTTAAAGTTATTGACCAGAAGTTGAAACTAATTCACTTCAGGAGCCAATTGCAGAGAAGCTTTTCTGCACACTCTGTGAAGGCCAAGCCCACAAGTTACAAAATGAGAAATAGAATATTTCCATCTAGAAACTGAAGATAGTAAGGTGTGAAGGATAAACACTGCAACAAATGCATAAACACTATGACCATTCATTGATTAATGGCCTGCATTAGGAATAGTGTGGCCAACAGGAGCAGGGAAGTCATTGTGCCCCTGTACTCTGCATTGGTTAGGCTGCACCTTGAGTACTGCGTCCAGTTCTGGGCCACTCAGTTTAAGAAGGACATCAAGACACTTGAACGTGTCCAGAGAAGGGCAACAAGGCTGGGGAGAGGCCTTGAGCACAAGCCCTATGAGGAGAGGCTGAGGGAGCTGGGATTGTTTAGCCTGGAGGAGACTCAGGGGTGACCTCATTGCCCTCTACAATTACCTGAAAGGTGGTTGTAGTCAGGAAGGGGTTGGTCTCTTCTCCCAGGCAACCAGCACCAGAACAAGGGGACACAGTCTCAAGCTGTGCCAGGGGAGGTTTAGACTCGAGGTGAGTAGAAAGTTCTTCACTGAGCGAGTCGTTCATCATCGGAATGGGCTGCCCAGGGAGGTGGTGGAGTCACCGTCCCTGAAAGTGTTCAAGAGGAGATTGGACATGGCACTTGGTGCCATGGTCTAGTCATGAAGTCTGTGGTGACAGGTTGGACTCGATGATTCTTGGGGTCTCTTCCAACCTTAGTTATACTGTGATACTGTGATTAAAAGTCAGTTTCTAAAAGTTCTATAGAAAAAGTAGAAGTCTTGCAAACAAACCATACAGATAGGACCATTGAAGCTTTAGTGAAAGATCTTGCTCTTGCATGTGTTACATTAAAGCACCACCACCACTGGTCTGTTTAGCTAACTGAAGACATAATCAAAAATAAAAGATCTCTAGGAAGAAGTGGAAGAGCTGTGGTCCTTCTTGCATGCTAGTTCTTGGGACAAATGCATGTACAAATTGTTAAAAGATAAAAGGATACATTACTTTTTTAGCAAGTTTGAAATGGTGAATATTTATTTCTTAACTACCAGATATAAATGAGTCATCTTGAAGTAAACAAAATTCTGAATTCAATGGAACATATACCTGTTTGTTTGTTTTTATCTCCTTATTCATAGGATTTTACCTAAGTATTATCATATAAGTAATATATAGAGCAAAATATGTTTGGTAAATATCTGATGGTTGGTAATTTTTTAAGGATGTATTAAAAAATAGATCTGTGTATCTTTGTTAAATTTGAGTCACTTGATCAGTCCTTAAAAGTAGTGGAAAATGAGCATAGGTGCTTCTTGTGCAGACAGGATTTTTCCTCTCTGAAAATTAAGAGTACTCAAACTGAAATCATAGAGATGACTGGAATAAAAAATAGAATTAATTTATTTCTCAGAAGTGTTTTTGTTTCATTAGTATGTCTTGTCAATGTCTTCTGAAGACCCAGTTGGATATAGTCCTTCACTTGATTACAAAATTGATGTTTTTAAACAAGTAAAGAATATTTTTTCTACTAGTGTTAATTTCATAATCATTAGTGGTAAATTCTAAAAGGGCTGAAAAGCTAATTACTTCCTGAGAGTTGCATTGTTTCATATATACATGGTCTGTTCTTCTACACAAATTAACAGAGAAACAAAAATTAGATCTACTTTTACATTTCAGGATTTTAGAAGTGTTTTATCAAATAAAATCTCGAAGATTCAGACATGTAGTGAGGAAACTTATTTACAAATAAATCTGCTCACAGAAGCATCCTATGGTTTAATTACACACTTGAGTTTTGGGGTTTGATTTTTGTTGGGATTTTGGTTTTTGTTTTGTTTTTCACAAAGGAATAGAGAGAGGTGTATAATAAAATTTTCATGGCACCCACTCTAGATAGTCACTGACATCATTCTAATATGGTTTATATTTTGACCTTGCCTCACTTAATGATTGTTAAGGGGGAGATTAATATGAATATGTTTCGGCTTTTTCAACAAAAGAATGCATTGGGTGAGGATTTTACATGTTTGTGAGCACACACATACACTGATCACTATAAAATAGGACAAAATTATTGTTTCATGGGATGCTAGAGTATCAATAAATATACATTCAGAATCAACGAGGTCAGAGAAAGGCTTGCAAAATGGAGGGCCAGTGAAATTTAACATAGACACAAACTTCCATCAGTGTAATAGCATTTAAAAATTATCCTTGAGCGGAGTTATTTTATGAAGGAGAGGAGAAAAGAAAAATAAGTAACAGAAGACTGTCTTAGCACACTAAACAGACTGGAGAAAAGAAAAAATAAAGATTGTGAGTTTGTTTCAGCTAGACATTAGCTCATCAGCAACTTTTGGTATCTGGGAGAAAAGCAAGGTGAGAAGAAAGCTTCAAACCAAATAACTTGATGACCAAAAGCGAATATTTAACATGAAGTAGTTTCAAATAGTTGCTGAAAGGTTTGTCCTTTGACCTGCATTATTATATAATAAAATAGATCGCTTCTCCAAGAGTCAAGCAATTTCTTCAAATTCAAAAGCTTAAAAGATGCAAAAAGAAGCATGGGTGTTAGTTATTTTTCATGAAGCACAAGCTGACTGTTTTCTGATCCTGTCTGGTGAATCACTTAGTTTCCATGTAGTTATGAAGGTTCAAAGAGACTATGTCTGAACCAAACACCTGACTGAACAGAACCATGTCATGTATCTGTTCTCAATAGCAGAGTTGGAGTATCTCATAAACACAAGACTTCACTCATTATAGAATTACAACAGGCTTCTCAGCCTTTTCCAGACTGGATCTTTGTATCTCACAGTCTGTTATGGCTCTTTCCCAGTCTTATGCTATACTGAAATATTATGTATATAGCTGTAATATGACAGAACTTTATAGGACCGGATGGCATACAATCAAGGGAACTGAGACAACTGGCAGAAACACTCTCAAAGCCACTTTCTATCATTTGCCAGCAGACCTGGCTAACAGTGGAGGTCCCAGATGACTGGAGACTTGCAAATATGATGCCCATCTATGAGAAGGGCCAAAGGGAGGATCCAATGAACTACAGACATGTCAGTCTGACCTCAGTACAGGGGAAGGCCATGGAGCAGACCTTGAGTGCCATTATACAGCATGTTCAAGGCAACAAGGTGATCAGGCCCAGTCACCAGGGGTTCACAAAGGGCAGGGCCTGCTTGGCAGACCTGATCTCCTACTGCAGGAAGGTGACCTGCTTAGTGAATGAGGGAAAAGCCTGTGGATGATGTTTACCCGGACTTTAGAAAAGCCTTTAACATTGTCTCCCAAAGCATTCTCCTGGAGAAACTAGCAGCTTATGGCTTGGATGAGTTGACGGAAAGTGAATGGAGTTAAACCCAGTTGGCAACTGAGCACAAATGGTATTGTCCAGGACTCAGTTTTGGGGACAGTTCTCTTTAATATTTTTACCAATTATCTGGATGAGGGGATTAAGTGCACCCACACTAAGTTTGCCAATGATACCAAATTGCATGAGAATTTTGATCTGCAGGAAGGCAGGAAGGCTCTGCAAAGGGATCTGGACAGGGTGGATCAATGGCCAAAGGTCAGTTGTATGAAGTTTGATAAAGCTAAGTGCCAGGTCTTGCACTTCAGTCACAACAACCCCCTATAACACTACAGGCTCTTGGGGAAGAATGGCAGAAAAGTTGTCCAGCAGAAATGGACCTGGGGCTGCTGATTGACAATTGGCTGAACTTAAACCAGCAGTGTGCTGAGGTGGCCAAGAAAGGCCAATAGCATCTGGTCCGTATCAGGAATAGAGTGGCCAGCAGGAGCAAGGAAGTGGCCATGCTCCTGTATTCAGCACTGTCAAGGCTGCACCTTGAGAGCTGTGTGCAATGTTGAGGCCATTGTTTAGTCTGGAGAAGTGCCTGAAAGTAGGTTGTTGTGAGGTGGTTATTGGTCTCTTGTCCCTAGTATCAGGTGATAGGATGAAAGGAAATGGCCTCAAGTTGCACCAGGGCAGGTTTAAATTGCATACTAGGGAAAAATTCTTTATGGAAAGAGTGGTCAGGCATTGGAATAGGCTGCCCAGGGAGGTAGTGGAGTCACCATCGCTGGAGGTGTTCAAAAAACACGTAGGATGGAACTTTGGGACCCTGTTTAATGGCTCTAGTGGCATGGGGCTGGACTAGATGAAGTTCTCTTCTGACTGTAACCACTTTTTTATGAGATACAAAACTAGCATTTTGGGCTTGAACACTAACATATTTCTCTAAGATCACGTTCCTTATCTCAGTCAATTTTATTTGCAGCTTTTCAAAGTCAATAGTAAGAAAACAATTTGATTTTTTTTCATTTAACACACATTTTCTTTTCTGTTCCTCAAGAAATAACCTTTGTCTATCATAATTCATATATACACATATGTATATGTGCACAAGTACATACTTAGTATATATACATGAACACAGCACAGTTGTTCTCAGCATCTATATTAGAATGTCTGTTGTTTTCTCAGCTTTTAAGAAAGTACATATCATGCAGATTTTCTTCCATGGATACTGAATGTGTTTAAACAGGACATTTTAGTAGCAAGATTTTTAGCTACATTACCTTTATAATTACTCCTTGGTTTAGAGAGACATTTTGTTTATGATGCAAAATCTTTTATCTTGTTAAGGTTTGACCAAATTTCCCTTCTCAAAAGACATTTTCCTTAATGGTTCAACGCTGAAGTGAAGTTGGTAGAGTCAGGCAACATACAGCACAATTATTATACAGCGGTGTTGTTCTTACCGCTGAGAATTATTCCAGTATTAACATTTCAATGTAAATTCTTGCTCAAATGATTCAACATTTTTAATACATGCAATTGAAATTATTTCCCTAATTTGCTACTCATCACCTATGCAGAATTGTAAATTTGACTTGCACAATTTCTCATTAAAATGATTTTCCAACTCGAGATTTTTATGACTGAAAAGGAGTTTCTTGTCTCATCCATCAATTTAAGAAAGTGGGGCATTCTTCAGCCTTCATTCCCTTATTGTGTTCTATTTGTGTTCTCCTATGTTATTTGGTTTCAAGGAAAATTCATATTTTAGATGCATTTTGTTCAGTGGCTCTTTGGTCATTGTCTGGCTTTGTGCCTGTTCAGATGAGAGAGAAAATGGAAAGTAATTTCCTTAGAGGTGTGTATTTTGCCTTGGTTGAAGACCCACAGGTTTTTCTATTTGCCTGAGCTGAAGCCATGTCCAGAGGCTAAAATCAAGACTAATGCAAACTGAAGTCTTACACTGTTTAATTAAAGCATCTGCACTGTTTTCTTTCACTGTTGAATGCTTCTGACAAACAAGTTCCCAGAGCAATGTGGATCTGGTGTTTTCCAGATTTTGTAGGTGTGGCATTCCTAGGATAGTCTTAATTTAATGCACCAAATATACATGTTGGTGATGCCTTTTTCTCCCCAGTCTTTGTCTTTATTTCTTTATTTCAAATGAGAGAAATAACTGTCTAGCCATCCTGTGGTTTTGAGGGAAGGAATAATAGAACACGCAAGCAAGCTGTTTGTAGTGAGAGAGAAAGGATGTTGTGTAAGATATTTAATGTTAGGA